>NC_143403.1:29537500-29640000 GCF_052110815.1 Crocodylus siamensis
AACATATGAGATAGCTAAGTGTCCAGTCACAGCTGGGATTTCAAATGATTTTCCTTCACTTAGCAGTGCACTCTGCCTTTCAAACAGCACTGAATTTGATAAGGTGAACTTCTCCCCCTACTATTTAAAACATTTTTGTTAAATGCTATTTGTGCCTGCCATTATCTGCTACTAAACAATAGATCAGAATTTGCTGATTTTTCTTTTCTCATTAGTGTCTCATTGTAATATCCCTCCTCCTGCCTGCTTAGCTGGTACATTTCTATCAAAAAGATTTAAGCAATATTTTAAAAATGATTGAATAGGACCAGGAAATTAGTGCTTGTAAAACTGCCTAATAGCAATAAATTATTTACCATTTTAAATGACAATTCAGTGTATCAAATATAATTGCAGTCATGTAGAGAGAGAACAACACTATTACCTACTTACTCTTTAAAGATGCATTTTTATTTTTCATAGTGCTAAACTGCTTTGGAAACGCTTTGGCTTATTTATCCATCTCACCAATGGCAGTACTAAATGTTTTTCACTGTGTGTAATTAGGGAAAGCAATGAATACTTTGTCAGGGCAAATGTAATTTATTTACCTTACCTCCATGCTTAGTCAATATTTGTTTTTCACAGTTGGAAAAGGGTGGATAGCTAATACTTCAGTATCAGCAAATAGGTTAAAGGTGCACAGTTTTGGAAAATCTGGAAAGGAAACTTTATTTGATGACATATTTTCTTTGGTATACATGGACAGTTTAACACACCAGGGTAACATCTATAAGAAATTACAGGTTTTGAAAGAGATTGTGAGACCTTATCTACTGTTTATTCTAAACATTCTCATGGTTTTTCATTAACTTAAAACAATTAAAAAAAAAAAAATGGTAACCCTAAATGGAAGTAACTGCGGAAGGGCTGGTTTTGCTATCCTTACTGTCAATGAATGGCATTTTAGTTCACAAGTGGACCAATGGACTTTAGTGAATTAACTTTCTACTCTGTGTTGATAGGGCTATTAGAATCTGGCCTATACAGTTATTGGAGATAAACTTGCTGGATGCTGAAAAGAGGAATTGAGCCTTAATGCAGATTTAATAGTCCTCAATCTAGCAAAGTACTGTTAGGACCTGGGCAATCTGATTGAAGTAACACACAGGATTAAGGGGAAAATCCAATGAAAGACTTAGTTGACTAAAAATTAGGCATCATCCAGCCCATGGAGCAAAATTCATAACCTTGTAAGCAAGAATTCCTATACAGTGTATGAGGAGAGCTCAGTGCCTTTGACTGGAGTCCCAAACAGCGATCATGTTTAGCAGAGGGCTGCTTTGAGTGAGTGCACAAGGTTTTATCTGACATTTTGCCCCACTTTGTGGCTTAGGTACTTCACTCAGCATGGCAAAAGAGGCACCTTTCACTACACGGGAATCACAGCCCAGAACCCTCCAGGCCTTTGGGGAATTTTACAATCAAATAGTATGCCCCCATAGAGGTGCGGTGTCTCCAGGACTAGATGCTGGCTGAATAGTTTTTCAGGATTGCGGTTTTGGATTTAGGGTGCTAATTTCTGCTTACATCACAATTTAAGAACCAAAGTAATTTTCTTGGACCTGGCTTTACATGTCTTGTAATACTAGGGCCTTAGGCTGTGGATTAAGAAAAGTGGCACCTTGATATCACCTCATCAAACAAACACAAATAGATGTGGAAAGTATATATTTAGATGCCATGTAACCCTCATTCTACATGAGTATCCTTTGCACTGCTATTGCTAGAAGTCCTTATTTAGGCAAAAAATATCATTGCAATTCAGAATCAAAACTGTAGAATCTAGCCTGAGCATCTGATAGTAACCCACCTCTGTTTGTGCCTGACTCAGTGGCTTGGATACAATCCTTAGGCTTTTCATTAGTTTCATCTCATA
The DNA here is from genome assembly GCF_052110815.1 of Crocodylus siamensis. NCBI lineage: Eukaryota > Metazoa > Chordata > Crocodylia > Crocodylidae > Crocodylus > Crocodylus siamensis. The sequence goes on from NC_143403.1 coordinate 29,539,419, forward strand.
TGGGTGCTGTGAGATTTACTAATTATTATTAGGATCATAGAAAATTAGGGTTAGAAGGGACCTCAGGTGGACATCTAGTCCAACTGCCTGCTTAAAGCGGGACCTGCCCCAACTAGATCATCCCAGCCAAAGTTTTGTCTAGCCAGTTTTCAAAACTTCCAAGGATGGAGATTCCACAACTTGTCTGGGTAACCTGTTTCAGTGCTTTACTACCCTTCTCTTGAGAAAGTCTTTCCTAATATCTAACCTTAGCTTCCCATGCTGCAACTTGAGACCATTGCACCTTGTTCTGTCATCTGCCACCGCTGAGAACAGTTTAGCTCCATCCTCTTTGAAAGCACCCTTCAGTTGGTTGAAAGCTGCTATCAAATTCTTCCCCCACCTCACTTCTCCCCCCACTCCATCTTCTTTTCTGTAAACTAAATAAGCCCAGCCTCTTTTCATAAGTCATGTGCCTCAATCCCCTAACCATTTTTGTTGTCCTCTGCTAGACTGTCTCTAATTTGTCCACTTCCTTCTGGAGTGGAAGGTTCAAAACTGGACGCAGTACTCCAGATGCGGCCTCACCAGTGCTGAATAGAGGGGAATAATCACTCTGCTTGATCTGCTGCCAATGTTCCTGCTAACGCAGGCAAATATGCTGTTAGCCTACTTGGCAACAACAGCACACTGTTGGCTCATATTCAGCTTACTGTCCACTGTAACCCCCAGGTCCTTTTCTGCAGAGCTGGGATTTAACCAGTCAGTCCTGAGCCTGTACCAGTGCATGGCATTATTCTACTCTAAGTGCAGAACTTCACACTTGTCCTTATTAAACCTCATGAGATTTCTTTTGGTTCAATCTTCCAATTTGTCGAAGTCTAATTTGCTTATAAATGATTTTACTTTCTATGATATTTAAAGAGAGGGGCATGCTAGGCTACCTGTTTTGAACAGTACAGGATTTGCTCTGGTAGGTTATTTTAATTATATTTCTCTTTCTGTACATCTGTTTTGCTATGTTAAACTTTGCAAGAGGTTAAAAATGTACTACAATTTTGAAGGCAAAAATGACAAATTGCTAACTTCTTTATCTTGTTATTTATTTGAGGTAAGGAATTTTCCAGTGGGTAAAGCCCCTCCACTGGACTGGCCCAACAATGCTGGAGGGGACCTTAGAGCTGAGCAGATGGAATAAATATAACTGCATCCACTGTGTCTCATTCTGTAGAAGGCTCTGCAGCATGGTCATTTTGTTTCCTCCAGGAGGCCCTTTCATATTGTAGTTTACTATTGAGAATGGCTGGAAGGGACAGTGCCTGCTGAGATGACTCCATGTTTGGACATTTGCTCTGTTGCACCTCTTACCTACTGGCTCAGCTTTCTGAAGGATGAGCTTATTATCTCCATGACCTCCTGAAGTAAATAGAAGCAGAGCGCTCAGTGATTCAAGTTTGTTTCCAAACTCAGGTCCCCTAGCATGAATTCAGTGTGCTTCCATGCTGCTGACTCAAGTCTGTTAAAGTAGATTTCCTTTATAAATGTGTAAGGGTGTATAATAATGGGAGTACTTGTTGTTCCGGGACAGCTTATACTATCCCTCCCTGGCCTCCTAGTTGTACTGGTTGCAATTTAATACAGGTGGGAGTGTAGAAAAAATAGTTCAACCTGAAGCTGATGTCATATGCACTTCAAGTAGCAGTCAACAGGAAGTGATAATGAGGAAAATGTATCAGACCCAATCTCTTCCCAATGCCATCAAGTAAGCAACTGTCTTCAGCAGGCCTGACCTCTCCTAGGGTGATGCACACTGTTCAGGTGTACAGAAAAAAGGGGAAGATTACACTAAGATCACATGAAATACATTTTGGCAGTTAGCTAGTAACAGTATTTCGTTTGAACTGTTTGCATCATTCAATTTTTCCTAGACTCAGTCTATCACCAACACAGTAGCATGAAGTAAACAAATGCACATGGCTAACAAGCATGGTGTGTGCAATAGAGAGGAACAGTTTCCATGTAAGGAAAGAGGAATTGGTTAGACTAATGAGCGTAAACTGCTATGCTTCTGGACTACTGCTCAGGGAAAGGAATACAGTAAAGGATTTGATTTTGGGCTTGATACTTTTCATAATGCCTGTATCTCTATCTATACATACATATACGTGAATTCCTTCTGTGTTCATCACTTTGATTTTGTCTTATGTGTATACCAACCACAATTTAAGCATAATTGTCACCAATATATTCTGGGAGAAAAGAAACAAACTTGTCAGGTTCTTAACTGATTTATTATTGTTGCTTTGTAGGTCATTTTACAGCAATAGAACACACACATATAAAACAATCCCTTCTGCAAAGAACCAACAACCAGTAAAACTAACACAATGAAAAATTCAAATGCAGTGGACCTTGAATATTAACTCAGATTTTGAAGAACTGTTGTTAACAGTTACTTCTTGTATTACCGTAGCACTTAGAGACCCCAGTCAGACTCAAGTCCTCTTGTGTGAGACTCTGTAAACACATAAATAATAAAAGACAGTCCTGTTCTAAATACCTTAATTGTCTCAGAAGACAAGATACAATGGGCATGTCTACACATATGTATTTACTGTGCTGTAACCAACATTACTACACAGTACAGGCTCGTGTCTACACATGCACACCTGTACTGCACAGTAAATATGGCAACTTACACTGCCCTGAGTGTAAATTTGATACCTACGTCATTCAGGTATCAAATTTATGCCCGATGCATGCCCGATGCACAGTAACCCGGGGTGCTTCCCTGCTACGTATGCTCAGCCACTGGTGGGGGCAGCCTGAGCCCAGCCCCAGGGCTCTTGGCCGGCTGCCTCTCCTGGCTTCAGTGTGGAACTAAAGTTAGTCCCAAGTGCTGGCAGCTGGCTCTGGCTTCAGTTTGGGACTAAAGTTAGTCCCAAGGGCTGGCAGCCAATGTGTCTGGAGGCTGGAGCTCCCTCTGTTGGTCACAGAGGCACATGGCAGGCTGCTCTGACCTGGGACTAAATTTAGTTCCAGGTTGTTTGCACGTGTAGACACTGACCTAATTCCTGCTTACTGTGCAATACCTTACTATGCAGTAAATTTAAGCTGGTGTAAATGCACGTGTGGAGATGCCCAATGGGTATGTAATATGTGGCTCCAAACAGAAAAGGCTAATATAGTATTTAAAGATCCAGCTATCAGTAACAAGGTGCTTTATGACAGAACCAGCCATTTCCTTAGGTAGCAAAAGGCTATGGTACTCCGGGTGATCTACTGAGTTCAGGATCATACTGCTCAGCTCCAGAATCAACTGAACAGGATCAGGCTGAAGACAGAAAGTTATAGAAATGTATGTTTCCAAGGTGTTTAGTAAGAGAATAGTCTTTAACATTTCCAATAAAAAGACATGGTATGTAACTCCTAGATCACTTGATGAAACAATTCAAGCTTATGGATATTTGAGAAATACCAATCTGCATAAACATTAACAAAGTAGACACACAAAAACAAACATGAGGAAAATCAGTTTTCAAACCAAATTAACCACTTTCTGTATTTCTGTTGTGGGAAGTGAAGTCTAGAATTTTGACAAGGTGCCTGATACCTTCTATAAAATCCCATTTTAATCGGTGATGACAGTTTGACATTTTTCCAGCTGCTTAGAAGCACTAGACAGTCAAGTATCTCAGTAGGGCATGGGTTGGCATGCTGGGATATGTGTAAGCTTTAACTTTCCTCCCACTCATTGACTTATGATGGGTATTCAAAGAACAGGGGGAAAAAAAGCTTTTTGCAGGTTTCATACCAGCTTATGCCATCTGTGTTCTGAGTCCTGTCTTGTAAAAGTAAAGTCTTCTCTTTGAAACTGTAACCAGATGCTGCCACCGAATATTATTCTCAGCAGTTTAAGTGAGGATTTTTTTTTTTTAATAAAATGCCCTGGTCAGTTCTGAACCATTTTTGGTGCCTCATACATATAAGACAAATAAACAGGAATTAAAACACACTTTAAACTGCAAAACAATATGGCAAGAACCTAAAGGAAATTACATCTATTTAAATATGTAGGGAGGGGCATCAATCAAAATGGAAAAGATCCTGTCTAAAAATGGCAGTTGCCATTTATAAATTGGGGAAGGATGGGTTAAAGCAGAAATGGGACCACATTTTACAAGACAGGTGCTTGCAAACACAGGCATGGTGGCTGAACTCTTGAAGGGTACTGGACATAAAGAGACCTTAGTGTATGAGACCTCCTGTCTGAAACCGGCACAAAGCCCCTGACCTCTGAAGTTCAGTGTGTAATTTGTTCTGCCTTAGAGTTGATTCTTTCTCTGTAGGTGGTGTTGTGCAAGATGGGGAATGGCAGTTGTCTGGTGTGTGAGGCAATTTTTTATTCATTTAGCATATTCCTTCTTACTACATCATAATTAAGCCCTTGACCTAATGTACAAGGCCCACATAGTCTGCTTTTATGTACTTGCATGTCCCTTCATTATTTCAGCACTTCATATTCTTAATGCCTTTATCCTCACAGTGGCTAAGTACAGAGGTTCAAAAAGCCCCTGGTGGAAGCACTCTGACTACTGTGCTTTACTTAAACACTGTAAGTTAGAGTTTGAGTGAATGAAACAGACAGCTGCTGTTCAGTGGGGGGGTGCTTGGAGCCTGCCCACACTGGCCACTGGGGGTGTTCCTGCATGCCCTCCAGGAAGATGCTAGAGTGGTTCCTCTCCCCAGCCCTACCCGCCTCCCCTCACCAGCTGGTGAGTGTCAGTAGTGGCAGGGGATGGGGGAAGAAACCTTGGATCCCTTTCCCTATAACCCCCATGCTTAGGCACTGTAGGACTGGTGCTGCTGTGGGGAGAGAAATCCTGGACCTCTTCCCCTGAGGCCCCCCTGGCTGGGCAGCCCCAGGTGAAAGGGGTCTGGGCTCTGTGTCTCCACACCAGCCCAGACCAGGCAGTGGTGCACCATGAGGCTGGAGCTTCTGTAGGGAGCGAGACCCTGGTCCTCTTTCCCTCTGGCCCCCAGGCTGGACTACAGTGCACTGTGGGGTTGGGGAGCTGTGGGGAGAGAGACCCCTGATCCTGCCCTAGGTGGTTGCAGCTCACAGTTGGCTGGAGGGAGGAGTCAGGATTCAGGTCAGTGACAACTGAGAGGTCAGGGCCAGCTTGGCACTCGGTCAGAACAAATGAGCTCTGCCCAAGGCTAGAGTGTAGCCCTGCACAGCACCACCTGGGATGGCAACAATTAAGTTAACCCTTGATGGGATCTGGCTGGGATCTAGACATTTGATAAAGCACTCTAATAGAAAATGCTTCAGTTTAATACCTTATCCACAAAGTACCATGAGTTAGAGCTCGCTCCCCTTTGACCCAGCAAATGTTTGCCTGCTGAGTTGGTGGGGGAGGGCGGCCAGGGCTTGAGCCCATCTGCATCAGCCCTCCACTCTTCTCCCCAGCCCTGCCCTCCGTACCCCCAGCTTTGGGGCTGTCAGCAGGGGAGGGAGGGAGGGAGGGGGAGTCGGAGCAGCAGGCAATACTCCAGCAGCAGGGGAAGGGGCCTGTGAGATGAAGGAGCTCCATTCCACGCCCCCAGCTCAAGCCAGGCAAAGCCTAACTGGCAGCTGTGCACTGCTCCCTCTCCTTCCCCCTCCCCTTGTCCTTGCCTGCTGACAGCCCCACAAAGGTGCTAAAAATTAACCCTCTAGATCTGGGAAACACAAGATCCCTAAGGTTCTCTGTTCTATAGAGCCTTCTGCTAATAGCTGATTGGACAAGGGTTAATTGTTTGTGTATTCAGCCATTTTAAAAGTGCTCTGCAGCCATGCACATGTGTTATGCCATGGCCATAGTGTGTTTTCAGGGCCCTGACTGGGCAAAAAATGTAGCTTGTGTAAGCACCCTTAGAGCATGATCTGCCTCTTTTAAAGTGCCTTAAGAGCCATGAACACTAGGTCTGTGCGAAGCTTCGGTCCCTGATTCGATTCAGTGGAGGTTTGGCTTGATTCAGTGGCTGAATCTCCAAATCTGAATTGAATCAGAGGATCCTTTAATCGCTCTGAATTGAATCGGAACCCTCCAAATTGATTTGGAGTGGTTCAGAAAGGTTCAGTGATTTGGACGTAGACACAGTTTTAAATTTTTTTTCTACATACCTCTAGGTAGTAAGTGGCTCGTGAATGCTGTGATGCTGGGGCACATGGAGTGTCCCACAGAAGCACAGGGGAACTCCTCAGTGTGGTGTACTTCTGGTCCACTTCTGGGTTCGCCATTGAGCACATGGAGGGCCCCCTTGTGCTCCTGTGGGACTCTCCAGCTGCCTCAGCATCTCAGGCATTCACAAGTCGTACCTGGCACCTCGAGGTTTGTAAAAAAACATTTAAAGCTGTGTCTATGTCCAAATTGCTGATTCTCCAAATCAGCATTGAATCTTCAGATTTGGATTCGGTCAAATCAAATCGGGGACAGTGATCCAAATGAACAAATCAAATCACTGTCCGTGATTTGAGCCAAATCCAAATCTGAATCGAATAGCATCCACTTCGCACACCCCAAATGAACTTCTGTTTAGTTATGGCTTTAGATTGCTTTCTGCATGTTTAAGGTTCAATAGATGCAATATCTGTACCTAGCCAATATGAGGTACACCTGTGCTAATATCTTCATTTAAGAGATGGGACACTGAGAAAGAGTGTGAGATGGCCAAGATCACACAGAAAGTCTGTGGTAGAGATGCAATGACTTGAATCCAGCTCTCCTATGTTCCAGCCTATCATTCTAGGCTTCCGGCCTTGCATCTAATTGAATCTCTGCTCTTTTTTCTTTTTATTTCTGCAGTATACTTTTCCTATGCCTTTTGCCTCGTTATTCCTACCAACTTCCTTTCTTTCCATTTCATAATTGCTATCTTTCTCTATTTTCACCATGTCCCTGTCCTCCATTTTTCTTAGATGGTATGTTCTTTAGGTAGGAACATGTTTAGTCTATTACACAGTGGCTGCATCTATGCATGTGCTTAACTGCAGAGTAGACTAATTAGCTGTGGAGTAAAGCATCATCATCTACACATGTGACAGTATTAGGATGCAGTAAATTAATTAACACTACAATTAGATCAGGGGTGGGCAAAATGTGGCCTGTGGGCCAGATGCAGCCCACCAGGCCAATCTATCCAGCTCACGGGGCCCGTAAAAAATTTAGAAAATAAATATTTATCTTCCCCTGGCTGCCTGTCATGCAGTCCTCAATGGCTTGCCAAAACTCAGTAAGTGGCCCTCCGCCCAAAATAATTGCCCACCACTGAGTTAGATAATACTCTCTGGAACAGTCCTATTTTATGCTGGAGTAATTTACTGTGATTAAACACATGTGTAGATGTTGATCGTGGACATAAATTGTGCCTGGTCAGCAGAACCCATCAGGGGCCAGACTCCTGTCTGGCGTTTAGCCACATGGCTCCACACTTTCAGCACCCTCATACCCTAGCCAGCCCCTCTGCTGCCCAATGCTGTCAACCGGAGTCCAGGGCTGAGTGACCCTGGCATAGATTGCTCTGTCCCAGCTCAGATCATTGCTGTCCTGGGTGTGTGTGTAGATGCTGTGCCCAGGAGTAGTTTACTCTGGCTTGAACTGCTCTGGAGTTAATTGTTTTGAATTAATTGCAGGTGTAGACACAGCCAGTATGTAACTGCACATTGGGCATGCCTACATGAGACACTACATTGCCATAGTGATGCGCTATGGTGACATAGTGTCAGTAGGCACAAATCATCACGCCACTGCTGTTGCAATGAACTCCCTGATTATAGCACTTCGCTACAGCAACATAGCTGCTAAAATTAACTGTGGGCTGCTGCGACAGTAACAACTGTGCTGTGGAGGCATGTATAGAAGTACCCATTATTATTTATTTTTATTAATGGTAATGAACAGTAAGAATAAACTCAAGAGTTTGATTATCAAGCCATAGGAACACAGGGCTGTGCACCTACTATCAATGCTACATACCTAATCTGCATTCATAGTTACTACAGTTACATATAGAAATATCCATTTTTCAGCTTGATATGGACACCTAATCACATTTATGATGATCATGTATGTTGATCCTGAAAACTGCCTAAATAGTTTTTATAAATATTGGTCTTCCATCCTAGTCCCTATATTTACTGCTGCTATCATTATTCTCCTTATTAACAACATACATTACATTGCAGAAACAATTATAGGCACAAAATTTGCACCTGCAGAACTAGAGCTTGCTTTTTAAAAACAAGCTCATTATATTTGTTGTATTTGTTTTTCTGTACCGAGCATATTTTGTTTAAAAATTCACTTGTTTTATGCAACAGAATGCATGAAAAACATGACATTAAGATCAAGGAGACAGAGATCTAATCACAATGTCAATGACTTATTTACCAATGTTTTCTCAGCCATGTTGTTTTTTTAAATTTCTACAGGATATCCTTTTCCTTCAAAGTCTCCAGAAATTACAAGACATGCCGCTTTTATGGGGCCATTTGTTAGGAGACTGACAAGGTAAATTAGTCAAATAAATGCTGCTAAATTCATACGGTACCTGCTATTTAAGTTGCTTAGTTTGCATGCAAATGTTCTATTTTAACACACAATCACTCTCTGAAATGATTTGTGATATATATCTGTCTCTATTTAAATAATATGGGCAATCTGTTTCAAAGTCTTTTGTATGTTTTGCACATTAGAAGAGATTATTCAGTTTTACAATGAAAACTCCACTAGAATTATTTTTTACTTTTAATTTTCTGCACCACAAAATGACATGGGAAAATTAAAAAACAAAAGAGGGGGAAGGGGGTAGGGTGGGGTAGGGAGATAGAGAGAGAGAGAAATCACAAGTCCTTTATTTGAAAATATTGATTCTGGTGATAATTATCAAAGATTTAGCTCCTCTGACATTAGATGAATCATTAAACATGTCCCCTAACTCATAAATTCAGCCACTAATGAAAATCTACAAGAGTGAACTCTGACAGAAACTTTGGTGTGTGTATGTTTTTAAATGTGGTTGCAGCAGCATTAGAACTCTCCAAATCCCTTGGGTTCTAAAGATGATTAATGATAACAAAGCTTCCTCCATTGTGTTAGCAGATAGGAAGGAAGGAAGAGTACTCTAAAAAGAGAGTGCATAGAATCTGTGAGTACTGAAGTTCAAGAGTAAAGTTTAACCCTTGAAAACAACTGCTAATTTTTTTTATGCAGATGAAAGCAGGATGAAATCAATTTTCATCATCTTCAGAAAATTAGCCATTAACAGCTTTATACACAAAGTACTGGCTGGGAGGAAGTCATTGTATTGAGATTTAGAAACATTTTCAAGTGATTTGGACTGGTTATACTCTTGTAATTTAGCAAACAGCTAGGCACACCCACAATCCACTTAGGCTGAGCTTTTGAAATATTTTAGAGATTTCTGCTAATGGGTTTTCCCTGTGGGCAGCATTACCAACCTGATTATACAGGTTTTAAGAAACTCTCCTAGGAAGATTCTTTTTCATCATAAGTTTCAACATTGACCTGCTACACTGTAATGCAGATTTTATTTTCCAAGAAAGAAAAAGAAAATTGAATATTTCATAATAAGTGAGGGATTATGGTTACATTTTTCCATATAGGAAACTTATCATGTCTAAGGGGCTGTTCAACCCCCTGAGCTTGACATTCCTGGCATTCAGAAAGGGGGCATGAGTGACATAGTCCTTCCCCATTAGGCATGGATGACTGGTGTCTCCTGAGTTTGGGGGGGGCACTTGCCCCCCCAAGAAGCCAGTCAGTAACTGGGGGGGGAAGGCGGGGCGGGAGTCTTCTGCGGCTGATCACGCCAACCAGGAGTGGTGCTACTGACACTTCCAGGCATACTGCTGGCACTTCCAGGTGGGTGCGATCAGCCATGGGGGGATTACAGAGATCGCTTTTCCTCGTGCCCTGACTCCCTGGCCAGTGCTCTCAGGGAGGGGCACCAGTGCTCTCACCTGCCCCCCCACCTGGGAACACTGTCAGGGGGTGCACCCTGTGCACCCCCTATGCATCACCACTGCCACTGGATGCATCTACCCAAGATGCTTTACTATGCAGTAGCATAGTTTACTGTGCAGTAATCGTGTGCATTAGGGTTACCATACATCCATTTTTTTCCAGACAGGTCCTCTTTTTGAGTCCTCCTATCTCCGTCTCGGTGGGTTTTTCAAATCTGACCAAATGTCCGGGTTTTTGCTTTGCTGTGCTGGTGGGAGCAGAGGGAGGGGTAATTGTAGGCAGGGAGCAGCATGTGTGTCTGGGTACACCCTGGAGCTGTAGGCAGGTAGGTCTGGGTTGCGGGACTGCAGTGGGGCAAGGGGGTTGCCTGCTCCTGCAGCAGAGGAAGGGGGTAGGGAGGCCTTTTGAGAGCAGTGGGGAAGTCTGTGGCCAGGTCAGCAGCACAGGGGCTGGTGCCTGTGCTCGTAGGGGTGGAGTGGCAAGGAGACACTTCCTGGGGGATGGGGGCTGTGGCCAGGCTAGGCCTCTGGGCATAGTGTGGTAGTCCCAGTGCAGGGCAGGGGGTGCCACAGCCTCCCCTCCTCTTCCCTGCATTGGGGCCAGACTTGCTCTGAGCCACTGTGCTATGGCCATCAGGATAGGGGCAGCTGGGTCCCTTCTGGCAGGGCTGAGGGGGAGCAGGGAGCTGAGGGTCAGGAGTAAGGGGTACCAGCCTGTTTCCTGCCTAGCTCCATGATCACAGAGCTGAGCAGGGAACGGGCTTTCTAGCACCTGCTCCATGATCGTGGAATGGGCACTGAGAACTGTTCTGGTTGGGGCAGGCCCCAGCCCTGTGCCCTGATCAGGTGAACAAGGCGCAGGGCTTGGAAAGACCTGCAGGGGTAGGGCAGGTCCCAGCCTCCTGTCCAAATTACTGGTGGGGTAGCTAGCAGTGAGTGGATCAGAGACCTGTTGCTGACCTGCAGCTCTTTTCAAGACCCCTGCCCCCTAGTGGGGAGCTGGGGCCAGGAGGTCTTTGCTGCCAGGGCAGGGGAACATTGTTGCCACCCCAGCAGCGGGCCCCTAGGGGCAGGGTGCAGTGTCCCAGCCCCAGGCAGGAGACAGCTGTCTCCTGGTCCAGTGCTCCCTGCCAGTCCTTGGGCTAGCACCCAGGGGGAGCCTAGAGCTGTCCCTGGTGGCAGTAGGGGAACATTATACCATCCATTTATTTTCTGAATACTGTATAATAATAAATACTTTGCATTTTTGTAGTGCCTACCTCATTGTCTCACAGCATTCTGAAACATGAATTTAGTCTTGCAACATTCCTGTGAGAGAGGATTCCAATAGCCGGAACTCATTTGGTGTGAATCACAACATCTGTTTTTTTGCTCTAATTTGGGGGGATTGCATCAATGCCAGTTACATTATTTGTTACTCATGATGTGATTACACACTCTAGCCAAATCCCTCAACTTGTGCTGTCAGCTCAGAATTCAAGAGAAAGATCTCCTTTGATTGGACCCTGTTAAATCTTGGGGAAGAGGGGGAAGGGCAGGGCCTAGAAGCCACATTTCTGGCCATGGGAAAATCAGTTTATTATGGGTACCATGGGAAGATGGCAATTCTGCACCGCACAGTTTCTCACCCCAGACATCTTATTCCTTTGGTCTACACATAAAGGTGAATCTGAGAGTCTAACAAAGAGTTCTCTCCTAAATCTTTCACTGTTCACGTTATATCTCTTTCCTCTTCTAGCAAAGAATACTCTCTAGTATTGTCATGTTTAAATTAAACAAACTTCTATGCAAGTAGAGATAATTAAACTGGCAGTCAAAGCATTCTGAGTTTACATAGCTGTATAAATTCGTTGTATCATAATTAAAATAGCTATAAAGCATTATAGAAAGTATGCTTTCTAAACAAAATTGTTCTTCAGCTCTCCTGCTGTAGCAGAAATGTATAAGACACAACATTCAGAGATTCCATGGTAACTGTTGATGCATAAAAGCAATTCCAACTCCACATTCAAGCCCGCTCCCCCCCAAAATCCTTCACAGAAATTAATATTCCATTTGCATAATTTATATGACTTTGGTTTGAAAAGTTAAATATGCCAAGCCATTTGACTGAAACTAGTCTGATTCTTTTTAAAGAATATTGAAACAACTGAGGATGGTTTGGTGTAGGGTTATTGTTTACGTAAGAAACCTCCAAGGAAAACTGAAGTGCTGAATGAACACCAGTGTATGGTAATTAGCAAGTAGTATTTTTCCTTTGGAGTTGCTGAATCAGTGCAACAGCCTGGTGGTAATGGGGCTGAGAGAAGATGCCATCTTTTCACTGACACACAAAATCAAGGTTGTGGTCATTCATGGTCACTAAAGATCTTTAGTTTTCTCAAGAATAGGAATGTTAGTTCTGCTGTGCTGGCCACAGTCTGAACAATAGTTTTCATTCTGGCTACCTACATTTCCTCCTGTATTTTAATTTTCTGCCCTGAAATGTTGTTATACAGTATTAAAGTGCACTGTTAAATGCTGCCCTACATGTTTAAAGGATCTATATTTCAGTGCTTGGTGAACAGATTCCTTTTTATATAGTTACCTTTTAAACTCTATTGAGCACTTTGTGATCTCTGAATAAACATCAACCATCATCCTAAACCTTGAAAAGTGCTTCTATGTCTTTGTATAGAGACTACTTTTCTATAAAAGTTTTATTAAATATTAAAGATTTCTCATAATGTACACTAAACTCGAGCTCTGGATTCCACAAAAATGGGCATATCTTGTCAGACTCAATGCAAGAATTATAGAAAATTGTAGAATATTTAAGGTTTCAAGCTGTACAGCTGTAGGTCAGAGCTCATTGTAGGATATAGATTCTTTCACTAGTTTATTTTAATTCAGCTCTGCTTTGATCAAAATTTGCATCAAGTTACAGCTGCGTGGTAATGAATGTAGAACAAGATAGTTGGCTCATCTTAGCTGTTGAGGTCTTTGGGAAAAATATCATCCCAATAGGTATCTTAGGTGACTGACTCACCAGGGAGGTAATAAGCATAGATAAGCAACTACCTTCCCCCATCTTTCAATACAGCTCTATGAAAATAGGTTGAGAATTAAACTTAATTTTGTCACTACTTTCATGTTGTTTCTGTTCTCTCCATACCCTCACTTTCCTGCTGCCAATCTGGCTGCTTTTGAGAGTAGCATACTCACTTAATCAAAAAATAAACAATAAAAAAAGGACAAGGCATTCATCCTCAAGGCATGTGTAATGCCTAATTCTTTTTAAATAAATGTTATAACATTGCTTTATTTTCTAAGTTTGGAGCTATGCAGCTGAGGCCATATTGTAGCTCATTTTTCAAATGGCTTTTGATGCAGTGTTTTAGGCCATGGACAGGTGTTACATTTGTAGTGCTAAATGCATCCTTTTAGAGCTACAAAAAGCAAGCATACAACTGCTCTAGTTGTTTGTAGCATTACAAAGGTGGTGAAAGTGCTACAAAATGGTAGTACTTTCAAAAGGGAGTTCTTGGTTTTGTAGCTCTATGTCTAATGCCTGTATAGTTAGATGTAGCACTGCTGGGGTCTTTAAGATCCCTCAACATCCCACAGTCCTCTGCTGTCTCTTTCCCCTTCAAGTGAAGGGAGGGAGAGTACCTGGTTCCCTCATAGCTTGCCTGGACGTGAGTTGTCAGGGAGCCTTGCTGGAACCCTGCTGCTGCTGCAGCTCCCAAAGCACTGGGACTTATTGGAGCTCTGGTTGCAGTAGCACACTGTGTCAGGGGAAGGCAGGTGCTCTGCCACTGTGGCCAGAACATTAGTTCTTACTGGTGTCCTGGCAGGGACTGTAGGGCTTCTTGCTGCAGGTGCCAGAGCATTGGCAAGAGTTGGTGCTATGGCAGCTACAGTAGCACTATAGGGGGCTTTCAGGCAATCCTGTCAACTGTTACACCCCATGGCAAAAGCTGATGGGGCTGTCAGTGGTAGCAACCACTCATTGGGTAAGGAAGACCCCTAATCAGACACTGTGGCACTAAAAATGTGTGCCTGCCCATACCCTTACTGATACCGCCATGATTTGTAAAATGCAATCCTGTAATAAATTTATGAATAAATGTACGAATAAGGAATGTTGAGAATGTCAGGACTGTGCTTCACAGAGTGGGTGGGGTCAGGAGACACTTACCCATCCTTCCATTTTTAGGGAGATGCCACCGCTATAAGAGAGGTGCCAAGTGTTGTTGCCAAGAGCCAGGATAACACTTCCCTGGCCCTGAAGTTGCTGCCAAATTAACGGTTTTGGGTGCTTGCTTGCCACATAAAACTGGCAGTTGTGAGACTACAGGGAGGATTAACTGGAGGCTTGATTCTTCCTGCCTCAATTCTGGTGCCTCAGAAACCCTATTAGGTATGATGAGCAGGGATCCTGGTTTTCTCTGATTAAAAATTGCAAATTTTCTGATTAAAACCCCCAAATCTGTTATAAAAATTAAAGGCCCCCCACAGCTGCCCCCAGCACTGCTGGTGCCCCACACTCCACCCCCACAGCCTCCTCAGCCTTCTTGATGCCCCTTACTTCCCCACAACAGCTCCCCAGACCCACAGATACAGACACAGACGTGCAGGCACAGACATGAAGACACAGATACACACATAGACACTGACACCCACCCAGCAGGTAAGTGTGTGTGGGGGGGAAGGGGCGGGGCAGGGCAGGGGAAAGGGAAGGTGCTGGGGTGGGTAGATCAAGAAGGGGAGGAGCATGCCTCTGCGCACACTACCAGGAGCAGGGCCAGGGCGTGAGGGCAGGGGTGCCACTCTGTGGGCCGCACACACACCAGCTGGCCAGACAGGGGGTTTGTATACTGAAGCCACCACCAAATTGCCACTGGACCCTGTGCTACCATCCCATGGCCCCACACATGGCTTTGTGGGCAAGTGGTGCAGGGTGCAGCAGTGGCAGTGGCAGTGCAGTGGCAGCCGCTGTGTGCGGGCCACATATGTGCCACCCAGCTGGTGGGGGTGGGTGCAGGGGCTTGCATGCAGTTGCTGCCCTGCACCGCCACTTATGCTCTGCAACTGGCTGCACGGCTCCATGCTGGTGCAGGGTGGTGGCGGCTGCATGCCAGTTGTGGGGGGTTGTGACATGAGACACGGTGTGGTAGTGCCTGCCATGTACAAGCTGCACATGTGCCTCCTGGCTGGCTGGCCAGGAGAACAGAAGGGGGAGTGGGGGCTTGCATGCAGCTGGCTGCATGGCTCTGTGGCCATGGCTCTGCAGTGGCAGTGATGAATGGTGGTTGTGGGGGGGAAGATGGCATCACGTGTGGTGGTCGCTACAGCATACCTGTGCAGCAATGCCAGCAGTGGTGGCTACTGTGTGCGAAACCTCCCCGCACCGCTGCTGCCATTGCAGAGCCATGCCAGGCATTGCAGCCAGCTGCAAACCCCTAATCTCTGACAGAGTGGCCAGCTTGATATCAGTGACCCCCCCCCCAACCCCGTGCAACCCCCTGATCCTCATTGGTCAAGCACTACAGTGGGGATCAGGGGTTTGCAGCTGGTCAGAGTGCCCAGCTGCCTGCACATGGAGTGCTAGCAGCTCGACTGGGCTTGGCGCCTCCATGCCTCATGTGTAGCTGGCCAGGCGCTCCGACCAGCTGCAAACCCTGATCCCCACTGGAGTGCTTGGTGGGGTGGGAGCTGGGGGGAGCAGGGAAGGAAGGTGAGGGGAACACCTGCTGCGAGGCAGAGGTGGGTGGGCTGAGGGAGCCCCGGGGGCTGGAGGAGGTGGTGGCAGAGTGAATCTTTACATGGCTATCCCTGAAGAGTGAGCGGGGGGTGAGGGGGGACCATGTAAACACTCCCTGAAATCCATCATTCTTGATGGGTAATTAGCTAGTTGTACAATAATGAACTTTGCCACCAGCTGGGTAACAAGTGGGTGTAATGTGAGACAAACTGGGAGAAGAGAAATGGGAGCTGGAAATGGGCTGTGCCTTCACTGCAAAAAATAAGATGTTTTCCTAACTCAGAGCAACTTAGCCAACTTCAGCTAAAACCCTAGTGAAGATGAGGCTGTTCTGGTTTTAACCTGAGTTAATGAGTTGAACTAATGGCTATAGGACAAGGGTGGGCAAAATGCAGCCTGCAGGGCCCCTAATAAATTTAGAAAATTAATATTAATCTGCCCTGGGCTGCCTGTCATGTGGCCCTTGATGGCTTGCTGAAACTCGGTAAGCGGCCCTCTGCCCAAAATAATTGCCCACCCCTGCTATAGGAGATCCTGGTGTTTAACTCTACTGACTAACTTCTGCTAAAGCTACAGACTGGCTTGTCTGCAGTAGGATTTTAACTTGAGATAAAGTACATGCTATTTTTTTTTTCAGAGTAAGCTTGTCCAAGGATGAAATCTTAATCTAACTAAAGTCAGTGGCAAGCCTCCCATTGATTTGGATGGGGCTAGGACTTTTTGGTGGCTCAACCCATTTGTCCAGAGCTCCAGGGCTCTGGCTGCATTCAGGTTTGTAGGATTGTTTTGGATGCAGAGTCTCACCTCATTTCCTATGTCCTGATTCAGCAGGGCATCTAAGTGCAAGATTTGTAGGTCAACCATGAAAATAATATTTTCCCCATTCAAAAGAATGCAGACTAAGACTTCTACATGACAAAAGCATTTTTGTATTGTGCTTGTAGTAGCTGTTCATCAGCTAAAAAAGTACATGAAATAAAAATGAGATTATAAAGTTTGTCATCTTAGAAGTCTTCATTTGGCTTCTTTTTTCTGGTAGAACTTTGGTTTTTTGTTTCTTTTTTTTTTTATTGATTTTTTAAAAATGTTGCCATGGAAGTTTCTCACTCTTCTGCTGCTGCTCTCTTATAAAACTCTCCACAGTTCTCAAGGGAAAAATTCTCATTAAGGTCACCATGGTAAAAGAAATCTTTACGGCAAGGTTAGCAAGTATTTCTAATGATTTGGAGGTATTTTTTAGGCTAGTTCACCTTATATTGATCATTTAAGATAAAATAAAACTTAGGATAATTTAAAATACTTTAAGCCTATCATCAAGGTATTCATAGTGCTGTATTTTAACAGGGATGTATAAAGCACTAGAAATGAATTATGGATATGGCAAACCACTTCCCTTAATGCAAAATTAGGGCATGTTTAAGACTTGTCCACATATAGATTGTACCACTTTAACCTCATCATTAAGGGTCTCCCACCAGCACTGATACTATTACAGTGGTATAAATGTGTTTATTTCCCACACAAAGAGGAGAATAAGGGTTTATCTACAAGAGACAGTAAGGCATAGTCTGAGAAATTAAAGTGAATTAGTTACTCTGAGGTAACTCCCTGAGGTAACTCCCTGTGTGAACAGTTAGTGCACAGAGTATCTTTGTGTAAGATGGACAACTACATTTTGAATAAGAGAGAGTAACTGTGGCCATGTGTAGACAAAATGATGGGCTTGTGTGTATGGTACTTTAAAGCCGGCTTAATGCTTTTGCATTGCTTTAATGGTGTTCATGTTTGCATGTCTCAGCAGCATATTGTGCATTAATTCCAGCTGCTGTGGAATATTTGGTGGTATAATGTGCCTTAAATGACTTGGGGCACAGCAAACTAAAACTCCTCCAAAGACTTTTAGTTTGCTGCCTCTACAGCCATGGAGCAAAGCACTAGGTTACACGCAGCTACACAGCTCTGCAGGAAGCCCTGCAGGCAGCCTGGTAGCGGCCTAGGAAGGCAGGCTCCGCCCAAGAAAAGCACTGAACCTGACCTTCCCCATCCCCACCCATAGCCTGCCTGCCTGCCTGAGTTGCGTGGGGGCCTGGTGCTTCCCTCCACGGCTGCAGTACCCCCCGGGACCACCCAAGCTGAGTGCCTGAGGGTGGGTGCCACTTGTGGAGGGACCACTGCCATGGAGGGTGTTTTAAAAAATCCACTGCTTCAGTTTAGGGACCCTGTTTTATCTACACATGCCCAGAGAGCATATTTATGTTTCCCAAGGACTGTGATAGGGAGTAGTTTAGAGAAGAACATTATGTCCATTCTATACACCCGGAGCATCTACATGAGACGTTTATTGTGGAGTAGACTAATTAGCTCTGCACTAGATGTCTTGCATCTAAATGTGAGGCCCTATTAAGTAAATACAAGTACTATCCTGCTGTGCTGACGTGGCTGGCTGGGGCACAGGGCTGCTTCAGTGTAGGGGTTGCCTGCCAGCTAGCTTCACACTGAAACACACTTGTGCCTCAGCTAGCCCCTCTGTAGGATGTTGAGCAGGGTCAGAGCAGCCCCGGGCTGGCAGGCTGACCCCAGGTTACCCAGCCAGTCAGAGCTGCGGTCCTGGGTACATGTCTAAACGTGGTGCCCATGAGCACTCAACTATGGTGTGATAAGTGCCAGAGTTTATTGCTTGTAGACGCATGTGAACATGTCCGCGTGAATGTCCCAGTTACGACACCGTCTCCTCTTGCCTTGGCACCTCTCTGTCCAGAGGGATGCTGTTCTTAGAGTGGCGCACACCAGAACCGCCTGCCATGACTTGGATGTTCAATAGGTTCAGTGAATTTTCCTTCTAGTGTACACCAGGCCAAGAATGAGACTTCCAATTCCCCCGAAGAGGGGGTCCTTGAGGGCTCCTTCCTCCCCTGCACCCTCACCCGAGCCTCCGTGCTAGCTTGTACGCAGTCTCTCCAACACCCCCACTCTTTCCGTAGAGCGGGATGTAGGCCAATGCCTGAGCTCCGTGAGCCCAAAATCTCCCTGTCTAGGGAGGTCCTCAAAAATGAACTTGTGGGCACCAGACCCCAGTGGCTTCTGGTCCGCCTGTCCATATGAAACTGTCACCGAGCTCTTCTTTTCTTCCCCTAGGAGTCTTCCCTCTCTTCTGGGGAAAGGTACCTCCTGTGCCGGGGTATGCCGGGTGTCCCTCACGGCCTTAGAGGTACCGCTGCCTATAGCACCGGAACCCGCCGAAGTCGCATACTCCCGACCCCACAGTCTTCCCGCCACATGGGGTCTATAGCCTCCGCCATCTTGCCCCTTCCGGGGCCTTACCCCTGCCCCAGAACATACGGGGTGGACGTGGACTGGAGAGTCCTCCTCCTGTTGTGTTTGTGCCGGCCGTCCTCTCCTGTGCCGGCACTTCCGGTCCCCCGCTCCTTGATCCCGGGCCGGTTCTTAAGCCTGCCGGCTTCTCTTCCCACCTGCAAGGAGTGAGTAAGTGCCCCGCCTCCCAGGGCTTCTGACAGGCAGCTGCCACCACACCTTCCGCCCCGCAGGTCCCGAGGCTCCCCTGCCGTTTTTCCCAGGGTTGTGGGCGGACGATCGGTGCCGGACTTTCCGTTCCCCCGGTCCCAGGGCTTGCCGGCCCCTTCGCCCTCGCACAATGCACCCACTGGCTGCCTATAAATGTGCTTAGTGGTGGCGGGGGGTGTGGGTGGAGGGGCTTTTTAATTATAGCAGTTCCCAGAGGGGGCACTCTAATTAAAACACGTCACTGTCATGTGTATTAAGCTACTATGGGTTTAAAAATGGCCATAGGATGTTTTATCTGAAACTCATTTGATGAGGTTTAGATAAAGTGCCTCTGAGGCCATTTTTAAACCCTGTGGGGGCTTACACATGTGATGATTAGGCTACACTGGAGCATTCTAATTAGAAAGCAGAGCAGATACCATTAATTGAGTCTGCTTTGATGCATTCTAATTAGAACACAAACCAGCATGTGTACAGGCAGGCACTGTCCCCCAAAAAGGGTGCAACAAAACTACTTTTATACGGTGCTGTGGGCAAGCCAGTAAGCTCACCTGACAGAGAGAAACTGTTGTGACATACTCACATTAAGTTGGGGTATAACTTCCTATCTGTTTTAGTGGATAATACGTATGTTCACTAGAGTACTCTCTAGCATGATTCTGATGCAGTGTAGTCATGCCCTAAGAATGTCCATAGAGGAAATTAGCAGGGAACACTAAACATACTGTAAATTCACATTGGCTTGCTCTGTTGTAACTCCCTATGTAGACAAGCCCTAACCTATGTTAGTATTTATCATCTTTCTACTAGCATACCTACAGCTACAATAGGGGCTACACTGATATAATTATACGGATAAAAACAAAAGAAAACAAAGCTGCCCTAACAGGCAGTGTTATATCAGTATAAAAGCTGCATGTAGACAAGTTGTCAGTTAAAATGAATTCCTAAGAGGACTGAGGGAAGGAAAAACCTATAAAATAACAGCAATGACCATAAAAAGATTTTGGTTTTTGTATGGTTTAAATTTTTATTGCTGTCGAACTTAAGTATTTTTGCCATTTTCAGAATTTAAATAAAAGACTTCTTCGAATTAAAAATTAAAAATATGTTCCACAGCTCTCCCAGCAGTGAGATCATACTGTAGAGTTTACAAAGCATTTCATGGTGTGGGCCATATCTCTGACTAATGGGCAGGACCTCCCTTCCCTGTGTTAAGCGATTTGTAACTCTTTGGCCAGGACAGCAATTACTGACATGGGAAATGAATATTAGAATCATAGAAAATTAGGATTGAAACAGACCTCAGGAGGTAATCTAGCCCGACCCTCTGCTCAAACCAGGACCAGCTGAACTAGATCATCCTAGGTAAGCTTTGTCTAGCTAAGTCTTAAAAACCTCTAAGGTTTCTACACCCTCTCTGGGTAACCTGTTTCAGTGCCTTTCTACCCCCTACCCCCAAGAGAACTTTTTCCTAATGTCTAACCTGAACTTTTCTTGCTGCAACTTGAGACCATTGTGTCACAGAGCACCATCTCTAGGGATGGTTGTAAGCCCCTGAAGACCAAAAAAAATTTGGTATACCCTGCTCTATTGGCAGTCTGCCCAGCTCTTGCCCACCATGCCTTGATGTTAATGGTTATAAAGAATGTGGGTCTTATTATAATGACCACATACCTGGTCTTATTCCAGTTATCACATACCACGAGGATTGTGTCCAAGGTCTTATGGGCCAAATTGCATGGCTCTGTTCCACCCCTACACCATGACCTAGGCCTCATAGACGGCATCCTCAGAGATGTTCTACCAGTCACTTATGCAGCCCCTCTCTGGGCCTTCCTACCCCTCAGTCTCTCTTAGTCCCTTTCTGGGCCTTCAGACCTTCAGTGTCTCTGTGCAGCCTCTTCCTGGGCTGCCAGATCCCTTGGTCTCCCACTTGATCCCTCTCAGGTTGCCAGATCCCTAGGTCTCTCCTCCAGTTCCTCTCTGGACCCTCAGACCTTTTGGTCTTGGGCAACCCCTCCTGGGCTACCAGGCCCCTCAGTGTCTCTCCCAGCCCCTCTGTGGGCTGCCAGCCCCTTTGGTGTCTTGTCTTGGACCCTTTTGGTCCTCCACTTTCCCAGCTACCCTGTAGACCCTCAGAACCATCCAGTCCTGCATTCTATTCCCAGTCCCTCACTGGGCCCCACTATACTATTCCTGGCCTCTCATTGGGCTTTTGGACCCACATGGCAGCTTCTGGGTGTTTGGACCCCCATGGTCCTGATTTTTCTATCTGATGCTTTTCTGTTGGGGCATGCTCCCCTAGCCTTCCCCCTCCATGGGGTAACCCACAATGCAGTGGGAGCGGAGGCTTTCTGGTACCCCATATTCACCTTTCCCTGGGGTGGCCCATGCATGGCATTTCATGGAGGCTGCCCTGCCACAGGCAGCTGCACCATGCTGACCAGCCCCAGTAGGGTGCATTTTCAAGTCTTACCCAGGACTGGTCTTCAGACTTTCCTGGTCTTATTTGTCCTCCATAGGACTCCCCATGGATGTCTTCCCCTGCTCCTGGGCTGCCAACCCCCAGACATCCTGGCTCCAGCTCCATCTCTGGTCCTTGACTCTCTCTCAGACCCCTTTCCTTGATCCCTTCTCCTTGGATGGTCTAGCATCAGCCATTGTCATCCTGACCCGCATGCCCCTTGACCCCTTCCTCTTGGCTGTGGTCACACAAGGACCTTTGGACCTGCCTTGTGCCAGTTGAAGACTCCAGGCTCTCCCAGCTCTGCCAGTGTCTGCTGTGGTCTATTTCAACCTTTGGTCCCTCCTGGGCCCTGGTCCCACACAGGCCAGTTGAGATTCCCAGGGTCAGTCCTCTAACTGTCAGTCCTCTCTTCTCTGTGTGTCCACCATGATGGGCCCTCCATAGACTACCTCCTCTCTCTGGGATCAACCAGATCCCTCCATAGTTCTTCCCTAACATAGCCCCTTCTTTCTCTGGGCTCATCCAGACCCCTTAATAGGTCCCCCATACTCTGCCCCAATAACTGGGTTCACCCAGACCCTTTAATAGGTCTCCTAAATACTCAGTCCCTTTCTCTGAGCTCACCTGGGCCCTCAATAGGACCACAAACTCTCAGTTCTTCTCTCAGGGCTCTGTACCTCACACTGAATCCCCAGGAACCTCCTCCATCTCCTTAGTTACTACCCAAATATCCAGACTGCTCCAGATGTTATTCTCCTTGCTGGCATTCAGAAGCTGCAGCATTTTTGCTGGGCAATGTTCCTTCACCAGCTCTCAAGATGATCCTGCCAGCCGTACTCTCAGGGTCTGGGCTTATACGCTGCCTAAGCCCAGCCCTCCTCCAATCAGGTGATTCCCTTCATCAGGCCTAGCCTCAACTGACAGGTCTCTGGGTCAGCAGACTCCACAATTGGCCCTGACCTCTTAAAGTGGCTCCACAGGCTGCCTGACCTCTTAAAGTGGCAGGCACCCCAAGTGCCCTGCCACACATTGTTCCTTGTTTTGTTATCTGCCACCACTAAGAACAATCTACCTCCATCCTCTTTGGAATCACCCTTCAAGTTGGTTGAAGGGTTCTACTAAATCCTGCCCTCTCAGTCTTCTTTTTTCCAGATTAAAAAAGTCCAGTTTTCTCAGCCTTTCCCCATAAGTGCCCCAGCCCCCTAACCCTTTTTTGCTGCCTTCCACAAATTGCTCTCCAATTTGTCCACATCCTTTCTGTAGTGGGGGCCCAAAACTGGACACAGTATTCCAGATGTGGCCTCACTAGTACCAAATAGAGGGGAATTATCACTGTACTTGAACTGCTGCCAATGCTCCTACAAATGCAACCCAATATGCTGTTAGCCTTCTTGGTAACAAGGGCACACTATTGGCTCATATTCACTATTCAGCTTATTGTCCATTGTAACCCCCTGGTTCTTTTCGGCAGAGCTGCTGCTTAGCCAGTCAGTCCCCAGACTGTATTAGGGCATGGGATTGTTTTGTCCTAAGTGCAGGACCTTGCACTTGCCCTTATTGAACTTCATAACATTTCTTTTGGTCCAGTCCTCCAATTTCTCTAGGTCACTGAATCATAGCCATACCCTCCAGTGTATCTACTACTCCCTACCAGTTTGACGTTATTTGCAAAATATTGGGAAAATATAGTTTAAATCAGCCTCTGGAAACAAAAAGGCCATTGTTATGTGACTATTCAGCTTTCTGCAAATAACTAGCAAGTGTTTCATATTCCACTAGTGGTCTACAAAGCACAGTTTATGGAACCACTAGCCTCCTGTCCAAAGGCACAATTGCCTGCCTGCCTAAGACTTAATGATGAGATTCTTGAAAGGTATGTGGTATTAGAAAGCAAATATGAGTCAGGAAAAAACTTGGAGAGATAGATAGAAGATGGCCTTTACCATAATAAGAGGTATGATAAAAGAAATCAGCAAAGCCAATTTGAAGCCAATCAATCATTTTATAGGCAGCCTGTTTACAAAATAAAGAGTTATAAAGAGCACCTTATAAAATGAATCAGAGATTCATTGGTACTCTTACAGTACCTTTCATCTGAGGATCTCAAATCACTTCATAAACATTAATTAATTAAGCCTACTATGTCCATGACATTGGTAGATGTATAATTTTCTCTGTTTAATAGGTAGAGACAGAGGAAAACAGATCATTTTAATTTCTGAATCAGGACTGGAATATGGAATTCATGCTCTAACAATAAAGTTTTGCTGTGTACTAACATTTGATCACAATTAACAGGGAATGAACATATTTCTTCATTCTAAAGCTGAAAGTGACAGAGAAGAGCTTCTGGAAGTCCTACTCAGAAAGAAT
Organism: Crocodylus siamensis; assembly: GCF_052110815.1. Classification (NCBI taxonomy): domain Eukaryota; kingdom Metazoa; phylum Chordata; order Crocodylia; family Crocodylidae; genus Crocodylus; species Crocodylus siamensis. Next base: position 29,563,539 of record NC_143403.1, read on the forward strand.
TGAAAAAAATTAAGACTTGCAGTTAGACACTTGTGTTCCTATAAGTGTGGTTGTTGCAAATTGTAGAATGCTTACCAGCATTCTACAATTTGGATGGTTATGGAAGGTTAGCGTGTGATTGAAAGTGAGGCCAGGATGCTTACCAGAACTTACTACTTCTGAAAAAAGTATTTCAGTAAATGAGGGGCATGGGAGTGATAGTATCTTCCCAGAACACAACTCTACAAGAAATATTCAGTGGTACATGGTTCAGCATTGTTATACTCTTGTATATTTCAGTGTAACACTGGTTCATAAATAATAACTAGCAAAGTTTTATACATGCAAGCCACATGCCTATTTGGTGTAGAACTCTTACTTACTAATAAGTACTGTATGAAAGTGTTATTTGTCTTTAGTATAGATATGGTAGCATGTTTAATCTTGTCAAGGTCAGTTATACATGGTAAAATGATAAATGCTATTTTGGTATTGATACTGCAGCAATATGAAATTTTAAAGTAGTAGTAGAGATTTTAAAGGTAATGTAGAAACACTCATTTGGCCATTGCTTCATGCATACAGATAGAATATTAAGGAAAAATAGCACTTTCAAAGGTTCCATGGGTAGTTCTTTGCAGCTGCCTTTTTAAATTTGCTCTACTAAGCAGCAAGAATTTTACACAGTTTAACTTCCTTTTTTTGGTTTTTTTCAGAATGACAATTTCAATGTTTGAAATGATATCAGTGAATTCATGATTCTGGTATGGTTTGAAAAATGCCAGTTAAATGAAGAATGTCTTTTTTCTTTGGGAGAATGTTCTCAGACACATGTGGACAATGTAACTTTAGTCTAAGGGGGAGGGTAAGATTTGCAGTGGCCATGCTGAGTGGTACACTCTCGGGGATGATTGCACGTTTTTCATCTATGTGGTTCCCATGGCTATTCTCACTGAAGGTGCAGGAATATTGGAAAATTAATTTCTTGACTTTAGCAGCCTGAAAACCTAACTCTTGAATGTGTTTCTGTGTAAAGTCATCGCAGGAATAGGTATTTCTCAGTGACGACTGATCAAATATTTTAGCTTTTATCTGTTGCTACAAACACAACTTGGGATCTGAAAATCATCCACTGTTCTTTCCACTCCTTGTGTTATGATGGGCAGTAAACATTTTATCATCTGAATTTAGCTGTCATTTCTGTCTATGACACACACATTGTGATATAATCTGTTTTACTCTTCCACAGGTTGTTGGCTTTGTAGCACCAGCAGGGATAGAGGTCTTATGATGGCACAGGGCCATGGATTGTTGTGGCATGGATGCCATGGTAATCTTTACATAAGAGGTGAGCAGAGCTAACCTGGAGTTGTTCAAGACTTGGTGTTTGTGATCCTCATTTGGGGTCTGATCCAAAGCCCACTGAAGTCAATAGAAAGTCTTCTCACTGAATCTTATGGCCTTTAGATTAGGCCTCGGGGCTGTGCTCATTTTGTTTTTTCTTATTTGTTTAGTGTCTGTGTATCTGTTAGCAGTGGAAAGATTGCAACTTTCTTCTTTCAGAAGATGGAGAAAGGTTAGTGGTAGGTACGAATGACACTTTGCCCCAGAGCTGACCCTAGGGGAGGTGTGGGGCCCAGGGCAAATCAGCCTGTTCAGGGCCCCCTTATGTGTGGGGCTGTGGTACCTCCACAAAGGGGAAGGGGCAGGCCTCTGTGCTTTTTCTGTGGTGTGGGACTAAGCTGCTCGCTCCACGCGGGCCCCATGGGAGGGGCTGCGGCCACTCTACCTGGCTCTGTCACTCCGATTCACTGTACCCTAGGGATGGCTCTGCTTTACACCAGTGAACATGTTAAGATCTACGCTAGCACACATTCAAGAACTGAAAAGGAAGTAGGAGGAGATTGGCATTTTACCTGCTTTGTCAGAATTCATGTAAAAATCAAATTATCACAGAAACACTGCTCAAGAAATTACAGATGGACTTGAAAGTCCTTCTGGTCAGCTTAGCATTTTCCCCATAATTTGGCATGCTTATTGTTGAATGTTTTCCTTGAGGAATCTAAGCATCTTGACATCTTGACTACATGATATTAGTCATTCAGATGGGACAGTTAAAGTGCCTGATGTGATGCTACTATGTCCTTTCCTGGTGTGGTGCTGGCTATATGTGCCATCCTGACAGCATAGCCATTGGTATGAAATGAAATACTGTATTATCATGGACTCACAGTCACTACCTAGGAAAAAGAACAAATGACTAAAAATTCCTCTAGTAATTGCTAATTGGCAGAAAAGGTGATGTTATGCTCTGGGTTCCCAGGACTTAAGCACAGGTACAGCTGGTATGAGTAATGGTGCAGCTAAAAGGTAACGCTACTGCTCAAGAGAGAAAAGTTCAATCCTGATGAGGACTACTTCTAGCTGTAAATAGATATTAGTCATTCAGATGGGACAGTTAAAGTGCCTGATGTGATGCTGCTATGTCCTTTCCTGGTGTGGTGCTGGGTATAGAAATTTGTATGCCTTAATCGTGACTAACTGTTTGGTTCATGTGGAACTTTGACTTTGGCGCAAGTGTTTTCCTCTTTATAGATATCGTTACCGTGAGAATTGTTTACCAAGAACTATAGCCACACATGATACCTTCTTTGTGAGAATGCTGTGTAGTCTGACAACATAGCTTGGGTGATTATGCTATCTTACTTTTGAAAGAACCATTTGCATGTCCAAGAGAGGTGGGGGTATCCTTTCAGATCACAAAGGAAGTGGTATTTCTCAGGCAGCTGCCTAGCACATGTTTGTGCCTGATAGACAATAGATCTTTCTACACATGGGGTGGGCCAAGGTCTTCTCTTTCAGTCACTGAAATGAATGAAAATTTCCATTGACTTCAATGGGAGGAGGGCTGATTTCTAGATTTTCAAAAGAGGTCTCAGGCTGCCTTCAGGTTTTTCAGGTAGATTTGCCTGAAGCATTTGAAATTCATCTACCTTTGATTCCTTTCTGAAATCATGGAGGTATTGATTTGAAAATACTGGGTTTGGGACTTGCAATTAGTTATAATGACAAAAGCAGAGGGCAGCCACCAAGGAGAGTATACCTGCTTGGCTTGCACTTACAGGGAAGCAGTGAGAAAGGCCAAAGCAGAAATGGAACTCAGGCTGGCAACAAAGATTAAGGGTAACAAAAAGTCCTTCTTTAAGTACATAGGGAACAAGAAGAAGGCACAGGGTAGCATAGGGCCTCTACAGGATGGACTAGGGCAACTTGTAACAGATAGAATGGACAAAGTGGAGCTCTTAAATGCTTTCTTTGCATCTGTGTTCCTGGACACAGATACAAACACACCTCCCATCAAGACTTTAGTCTGTCTTGAGAGAGATACCAATCCACCAATGGTTAGTGTTGACCTGGTGAAGGGGCACTTGGAGAGGTTGGATGTATTTAAGTTGGCAGGCTCTGATGTTCTTCACCCAAGGGTACTAAAGGAATTAGCCGGTGTCATAGCAAAACCACTGGTGCAATTGTTTGAGAGCTTGTGGTACTCGGGGCAGGTCCCAGATGACTGGAAAAGGGCCAATGGGGTCCCTATTTTCAAGAAGGGGAGGAAGGAGGACCCGGGTAATTATAGGCTGGTTAGTCTCACCTCTATTCTTGGCAAGACCTTAGAAAAAATCATTAAGGATCATATTTGCAGTGGGCCAGCAGGCAATACAATGTTAAGGGGCACCCAGCATGGGTTCATAGCAGGCAGATCCTGCCTGACTAACCTGGTCTGTTTTAATGACCAGGTCACAAAGTGCTTAGATTCAGGAGTAGAGGTAGATGTTATTTACTTGGATTTAAAAAGGCTTTTGATACTGTGTTGCACCCAATTCTTACAAGTAAACTAAGTAGCTGTGACGTGGATTTTTTCACAGTCAGGTGGGTGGGAAATTGGCTTATGGGATGCACCCAGAGAGTTGTGGTGGATGGGTTGTTTTTACCTGGAGAGATGTGGGCAATGGTACAAGGCTTGGTCCTTGTACTAGTACTGTTTAATATCTTCATCAGTGATCTGGATGAGGGTGTAGAAAGCACTCTGTCCAAATTCACAGACGACACCAAACTGTGGGGTATAGTAAACGCACTAGAGGGTAGGGAGTGAATTCAGGAGGGTTTGGATAGACTGGGGAAGTCAGCGGATCAGCATAGGATGCAATTTAACAAAGATAAGTGCCAAGTGCTGCACACGGGGAGAAGAAAATCACCAATAGATCTATAAACTGGGAAGTACCATTCTAAGTAGCACAACAGTGGAAAGGGATCTCAGAGTCATGGTCGACTCAAAAATGAACATGAGTCGCCCATGTGATGAGGAAATAAGTAAGGCTAACCCGCATTCTGTCTTGCATTAGCAGGTACATCATGAGCAGGTCTAGGGAGGTGATTCTTCCCCTCTATGTGGCATTGGTAAGGCCACAGCTGGAGTACTGTGTCCAGTTTTGGGCGCTGCACTTCAAGAGGGATGTAGATAACCTGGAAAGGGTTCAGAGGAGGGCTACTCATCTGGTTGAGTCTGCAGGTAAGGTCTTATGAAGACAAACTGAGGGACCTGAATCTGTTTGGCTTCCACAAGAGAAGGCTGATAGGTGATCTTGTGGCTGTCTAAAAACTCATTCGGGGGGGGTCAGCAGGGAATAGAGGATACTCTGTTTACCAGGGCGCCCCTCAGGGTTACTAGAAACAATGGCCATAAACTGAAGGAAAGTAGATTTAGATTGGACATCAGAAATAAATTATTTATGGTGAAGGTTGCCAAAATATGGAATAGACTTCCAAGCACCTGGCTGGGTTCACTTGACCCCAGCGCTCTTTCCTGCCCGGAGCAGGGATTCAGACTCAAAGTTCTAATGGGTCCCTTTTGACCCTAGAAATCTATGAAATCTATGAAAAGCGGAAGCTGATTTAAAATCTAGGCCCTTTTCATTGATGTTTTGATTTTGTACCATGAGAAGCACAAAATAGATGATCTGTGAATGGTTTAAGTCAAACCCTTGTCTATGTGTGTTAAACAAAGACTAGTTAAGGTTGTGCTTCTACCAGATCAATGATTTCATTTAATAGAGGTAATCTATAAAGAATACGAACATTTTATGGAATGGTACAGTAAATGAGAACACATTGCTACCCTTGTTAGTTAAGCATTACATTCTAACAACAATATATTGTTGAAGTGACAGAACAATAATTTATCCTGCATTGGTCTCATGGAGATCACTGTTTAATATTTTTGTTTATCATTTTGTACACAGTCTAGAATTTGTAAATATAAATCAGAAAATGATTTCAATAAACTAAGAACATCTATGTCGCGTACTTAATCATGAATTACTCTGTAGACAGAACTTGTGCAGGAGCATACATCAAAGTAGATATCTCTCTATGATCTAATATATTCCTCTACATGGCCATATCCAATACATGGTACTTATTATTCCATTAGTGCCCAAACCACAAACCTTTTCCAATATCCATCTGTGAAGATGCAAATAGCCACATACTTTAAGGATGGACCATTAAGGGGGTCATTGGTTAAAAGTCTGAACCTCATTAAGGGAATTAAAAAAATAAACAAACAGCCGTTGTCATGTATTTTGAAGAGTTTCTGTTGTACCATTGCATTTTTTATCTATGGTGATGATGTTGTCATGGGAACATATGCACAGGGGAATTAAATGATGTCAGGAGAAGTGTAAATGATGCAAACATACCTCATTTGAAATGTTAATTGCCACCCCTCCCCTGCTCCGAAGTACAGTACAATTTGATTTTATTTCAGATGGAGGGAAAAATATGACACTTTTGTCTAATAATAAGTAGCTTACATTGTTGTACCAAAGTGAGTATGAGTCAGTGAGTTAATCTGCATTGGCAGCATTTGCACTGGGGACCATCTGCAACCCTGCTTGTCTGAGCATCAGTAATATTCCTCTGTGAATATCTCATCTTGATGGTCAGGGGAGGAAGCAGCCTCTTTAAAGAGTTCCATAAATGCTTATAATTGCTGCATTAAACTTCAGTTTATTATTTTCTCCAGGTGCAGGTATGCGGATGATATGAAACCCCACTGCATTTACATACAAATTGAAGATTTTTATTAATCAGCCCAGTAACAGGAATCAAACGGCAACACTCCATCAGGTCCTTAAATACATTTGGTGACATTTTTACCATGCATTAGCATGATAGGGCAAGCAGAATATAATGTACCAATGATTGCTTTTCCATTGAAAGCACAAACGGTTTCATTTTTCCTGTCATCTCAAATAAGTGTTAAAGAGGGTTTGGAGGCTATTGTGTACGTTCCGTATGCTAGGGACTTACAAACACTGATGGCCACATTAAATAACCATTAGTGGCTCGGCTTAGATCATTGCAACATCCCTCCTCTTCAGAATTTATTCTTTGATTTAAAGTGAAAGCAATCTGTGACTGCTTTCATAAAGTCCTTCGGCTCCCTCCATTTTTTTTCCTCAAACAAAATGCATTACAACAGTAATTTTATGACTGTTAAGATAACTGCCGTTAACAAGCACTTAATTAAAATGTACAATAAATAGCAGGCTGCAGTCTTATCTCCTCTCATGAGCTCCCAGCAGCCTGAGACTCCAATGCACAGCCCTGCTGTTCCTCGGCTTGTTTGCAGATTAATTGCTTTTCTGTCTGGCAAAAGCTGCTTCTCCTTCAGCCAGATCGTAAATGACCAGATAGGGACTTTATCAATCAAGCTACTACTTTCTGTGATCACTTCCATTCAACACCTTCTGAATTTCGCATTGAGAGGAACAGAAGTTATAGAGATAGGATTTAACATCTTAGTTTTTGTGTGCTTGGAATTTACGATAGTACTGTCACCATTTGACACTGTTAATCTTTACGTACAATACCCTTGGAGCAAGGCTGGTTTTGTTCCTACACTGGAACTATACCTTGTAAGGACTGTGGAGAATACATATGAAACACAACAGAGATGCTCCCTGTAGCACAAGGTTACATCTACTTTGTAATCTGTAAGCATTTGCTGATGTGTCTCAGCATCTCTCTCTTCCTAACCTTGGATCCCAACCATTTTTAACAGCTTGTTATTTGATTGATCGGTATCTTCTTTTATTATGATTACATATTGTTTGTATTGGAGCTGGTGTCTGGAGGTCCTGGTCAAGAATCAGGGCTCCATTTTGCTAGGCACTGGACATTTATGTAATTAAATGAAAAGCCAGGCCCTGCCCAGTGAGATTTTATAAATGTTAACTTAGACTTTGCCTACTGACAAAGCTTTGGAAATTGTGCCCCTTGGCAGACAATTTGAAATTTCTGAATTAAAGACTGTATAAATAGGGCTAATTAAAATATAAATGTTATTCTTTACCAAGAGGTGTAATACCACACCTTCTGCTCCTTTCAGAATTCAGAAGACGTATGACTGCAAATACAAAATTAGTGTGTAAATCTACTGTACCACTTTTTGAAATGCATTCCTTGAACTGCAGTAAGATATGGTGTTTTCAACTTACCTGCTCAGAATATAAACAGATCATTCTAATTTATCAGATTTATCTCACATGCTGAGCAGAAGGAATGGATTCCATTTAGAGTCCTGAACACGCATAGTATAGTAACTTTGAACATACACTATATTAACTGGAGTTTGCTCCTGAATACATATGAAGCTTTAGTGTTAAACATAATTTGTGTAGCTGCTTCAGTGTCATAATTAAGGTCAACCATAAAACCCTCCCCAAACCTAAACAAGCAAACAAACCCCACACCTCTGAAGAGAGCAGCTCAACAAACCGAACACTTCTTTTGTGGCAGTCAGAAAGTCTGGGAAATTTTCTCAAGGATAAACTTATGTTGAAGGCCAACAGACAGTCTTCTCCCCAACCACAGTGTGTACATTTACGTTAGCAACCTCTAAGGCCACTTGGAGCAACCTTGCAAAAGATTTTTTTCCCCCTATGTTCTTCTCTGAGTGGTTTGTTCACAGTCTCATTCTCAAAACTCATCATAATGAGCTAATTATAAGTGAATTGAAAGGAAAATTCCACTTAGCTGGACAAACCAGCCAGCCCTATCCTTAGGCTTGCTCTGAAAGAGCCCCAAAGTAGATCCACACAGACCCTGGCTGGATCGTTGTGTTCACCTGTGTAATGCACACCTAGCAGTTGAAGAATAAATCCTAAAGCAGTGGAAACGTGATTCAGTGCAGAAATGGAAGATGCTATAGATGAAGAGTTGCTATAGAAATACACAAGGCTGCTTAAGGAGAAAATAACGGTTTGGAAACTTCCAAGCTATTCGTCATGGTCAGGACACAGCTACCATTGAAATAAGCAAACAAACAAGTACCAAAGAAATAATCACCCAGCGTATCAGTGAGAAGAAAATACCATCTTGTGAAGACAGCAGAATTACATGCATAGGTCAAACCAATTTGCATTGTAATCCTGCTTCACCCCAAATGTAACATATGTATGCACAGGCACTTGCAGCTGTAATGTAGTTATGACAGGGAAATATTATTATCAATGTGGGGGGGTGTGTAGCACACTCAGAACAGAGGGTTTGCATTCCATACCTGCAATCATAACATGAACAAGCAGAATCACTAAATACTTCTTAGAAAGATGTAATATATGCCTTTCAAACATGCTGTGCTTAGCAATGTTAGTGTGTGTTTAGTATTTTTTTCTTATTTAAATACAAGTTCAATCCTTGATGAAGCCTGAGTTGCAGCAACAATGGCTTTACATTTTATATTTTCCCTGGGCAGAGAAGAGTTTCAAATTCTTGTTTTTTTCATATTTTTTTATATTTACATTTCTGTGGACCTAGGACACTGCATAGCACACCCCTGCTGCCTTTTACCTGTCTGCCCCTTTGCAGTTAAGCAAGTGGTTACTTATTTTGCTGCTGTGGCACCAGCATTTGCAAGGGGAATCACTCATCTATCTAATGCAAGAGGTTCTTTCAACAATAAACCTTTTACTTAGTTCTGCCTGATGCATGCTTTTTTTCATTTGATTATTATGATTTTGAAATTTTTGTCCTAAATAAGGGGTTAGTTAAGATAGACTGAATGTCTTCAAATAATTTCAGTCACCTTGGAATATCTTAAGTGATAGCTCAGAAAATTGGCTCTTGATGAATCAGCTATGATATCTGCTGCATAAGCAGAATTTCTAAACAACTTATTTTAGTTTTCAGCACAGGAAAAGGCTGGTAGCATTTCTGTGGCAAGATCACTGATTGTAAGAGCAATAGAATCTTCTGGCTCATGGCACTGTGTTAGCTATACTAAGCTTGGTTTTTCTACATTTTAAATAGTTTTTATTAATTTATTTTGAAAATATTCTGACAGAAAAAAACGCATATTTCCATCATTACCTATATTCATTCAGTCTTGCAAAATTCTATTCACCCACTCAGCTGGGGGAGTCGTATTTTTATAGGAGAGAAGAGATTATGACTGAATAGTTATTTTTTAAAATTATGTTGTCACTTATGCATTATAAATATTTCATTCTCATGTACTCTGCTTCAAACTGGGTCAAGTTTCAGTAGCATGATTCCTGAATTCTCTGGCAGTTTGGTGGGGCAGACTGGAAATTCAGTGGTACCTTAATTTAAATTTTAAAATGGAAATTTTATTGTATCCAATATGAACACGAACAAAACCTTCATCAGAGTACCTCTCTGTTGGTTTTTTGACATTCCATTCAACAGACTACTCCTCACTGTTTACATCATAGTACCACCACTGAAGTCAGTAAAGCAATGTCCATTTACAGTTGATGAAGCCCTGGTTCCACATTGTCCGTTATAAATACACTGACTATTTTCCTTATAACCTTAACTGCATTATAGAAATTATCATGTGGAAAGCTTGAGGTTTTGGCATCTGAGCAAAGGGTTAAAAGTTTTGGAGCCAGATATGAGAAGCAGTTTAGCACTGCAGTATAAACACATTGACTAAATTCAGTGGAAGTCAATAAAACAGTCAGTAGTGTTGACACTCATTTTATCGTCTGTATGTTATAGATACAACAAGGCATTGAGATCCATGAAGCTGTCCATATGTCGTAGCAATATTGAATGTACAGAATCAACATACAACTTTAAGATTATTTTTGTGTTCCAGACAAAATTTTCTGAACACTTGGATTGTGGCACAGAATTCTGCAGCAAGTAGTTGGGAACAGAGTAGATTATGTTGCAAAACAATGTATAAACTCATTATATAATATAGTTGTTTAGAAATGTGGATGTATAACATAGATGGGATGGTAATGACAGCATGTCTAGCTCTACAAGGACATAACTGCACTCCTGAACAATCTCTGAGTATGTATTCAGAGCCCCTACTCAGCACTGCTAATGGCATTGTGGAAAACCAAAAATACCCTTCTTAGTAGAGGCAGTGTTGAACACTTCATTTCCTTAAAAAGAAATCTGGAAAACTTCCCAGATTATATATCTGTCCCTCTAACTTCAGAGGATATGACTGCACTAGGAGACCATGAGTAAGATTAATACTTGGGGCCTCTCTTTCTCTTGTAGTGCTTTTATTTTAGGTTTCTGAAAGTTCCTGGTTCTTGTAACATGGTGCAAATGTTAAGGAAAATAAATAATACATATGCATACACATACATATGTATGCATTTGACCTAATACCATGTGGTCATTTAGGGTTAATGAACAGGGAAAGGTGAACTGGTTTAGATTTAATATACAATCTGGTGGGGCTTTCACTGAGGCTAGAATGAATGAATAAGAATTTTAGTTACACTGAGTATGACTTTCTCATATTTATTTTCATATATCTGTATGAGTCCACATATTGTTGAGATTAAAAGCAGAAACACTGAATAAACATAAGAAAGTACAGTTTGTGGTATTTTTAATTTGAATCCAGGAAATATTTGAAATCTTGGTAGTGACTCTATTTTTCTATGAATTGTGGACCAGAGAATGTTCAGTCTGGTAAATAAACATTCACAATTTGTTCATATGATGCTTGCAGTGATTTCCAAGATTAAACTGTAGAACTCTTAGAAATTACATGTCCTTAGTAATTAATTTATTTCCAAGCAACCAAAAGATTCTGGATTTTCTTAGTGGTCCCTTTTCAGTAAAGCATGTAAACATGAACTTAAGTGAACTGTGCATTGGATGGGCTGTTGAATTTGGGCCCAGAAATCTTTCATCCAAACATTCTTAAATTGGGGGGGTGGGGGTGGAGGTGGAGTGCAGGGGGTATGTTTGTTATATAAATGGGAAATCTGGGGCTAGAGTTCATGGATAATTTCTCTCTTTACAATGGACTGAACCAAAACCTTGAATCAAAATAATAAAGAGCTTTGAGATATTTAACATCCACATTTATTTTTTCCTTATTATTTACAGGATTTTTAATAGACACTCACACAGTGGTGATTTACTAGAATATATTTCTGCCTCTGCAGACCTTTCCTGCTGAAAAATTTTAGTACAGTACACCCTTAGATTTTACTTTTGATCAGAAGCACCCCATCCCCACACCCCTTGAATTAATTGTTGCAGTGACCTTTGTTTTTCTTCAGGATGATCTTCAGGTGATGAGTGACTGTGGTAATGCTCTGGAATGCTAAGAGGCATGGACACTTTAGATCCATTTTGACATTTGTAAAGGTCATGCCGAGGGAGATTATAAATATTATAAAGATAAATAGATATCTTTTCTTTATTTAATGGAGGAATATTTTCATAGATTTCATAGATTTCATAGACAGTAGGGGCTTGAAAGGACCTCGCAAGATCATCAAGTCCAGCCCCTCTACCATAGGCAGGAAGTCTTCTGAGGTCAAATGATCCCAACAAGATAAACATCCAGACACCTTTTGAATGAGTCCAGAGTAGGTGTTTGCACCACCTCTGGGGGCAGTCTGTTCCAGACCCTGGACACGGACTGTAAAGAAGTTTTTTTTTTATGTCCAGTCCAACTTGGCCTTCCTGAAGTTTGTGGCCATTAGACCTTGTTATCCCTTGGGGAGCCCTGGTGAACAGGCTGCCATCAAGTCCCCCCTGAGCCCTTTCTTCTCCAGGCTGAACGGTCCAAAGTCCCTCAGCCTCTCCTTGTAAGGCTTACACTTTTGGCCTTTGGTCATGCAGGTGGCTCTCCTTTGGACACTCTCAAGCTTATCCTTGTCCATCCTGAAGTGGGGAGCCAAGAACTGGACGCAGTACTCCAGCTGTGGCCTCTGTAAGGCCAGGGAGGATGACATCCCTGGTTTTGCTGGAGATGCATTGGTGGATGCACGCCAGAGTTTGGTTTGCTTTGCCGGCCATGGCATAGTGTTGGTGGCTTATGTTCATCTTGTGTTCAGTTCTCATTTCAGTTCAAACAAACAGTTGTTTTCCATTTTAAAAAGTCAAATGTATACCATTAGTTCAGTTACTACATAATAATTATAATGTCCAAAAGAACTACCACTGAGAATTTTCTCCTTGAACCTATACTGAACATTGTCTGAGGCTTGTTTAGATTGCTGTCTTGTATTCATTTTCATTATTTACTCACTGCTGTACATTTGTGTTCTGGATTAGGACAGAAGTGGAAGATCTGAAACCTTGCATGAAATACTTAATTATTTTCTATGTGAAAATATGGAATAGTCATTTTTTTACATTGTTCTTGCTTCCAGAACAGGTATGTGTCCAGTGCAAAACCCAGATCTGAAACCCAAGAATTATAGGGGAATGTTTGAGATCTGGATCTGAATTGTGCAAATAATTTATATACTTTTATAATTGATGAAACATAACTACATCATAGTGACTCCATAAAGCTGGGGGGTTTTGAGTGGAAATGCAAGGTATAATTTAAGGCCTAAATATCTGGGTCTGTGCAATCTGATAAACTTTCTTCTGCATGCTGTTCAGGTATTATGGAGATTAATGGGGTTCCTTAGTACAGAAAGAAGGGTGATGTTAATAGGGAGTTTTCCATGTGAGCCCCTCCATTACTGCATGAACTTATCGTGTTTGCTCCCCCAAGTCCCATATGTATTAAATCTATAGCCAAACTATTAAAAATGATTTTCCACTTGGAAGATGGAGATTGAATGGCCTTTTCCATAGGTACAAGGTGATTATGTTTTGGAGCTGCATTTGTTTAGGAATGAGAAGGCTGGTAATAGTAAATGAAAATTGCACAGAATGATCTTGTCTGTATATTGTGAATTTTCAATTCTGTAAAAGAAACCTGGAGTTTGTGATTCACTGCTTACTGTTAATTGATTTTTAAAAGAAGAAATCTTTATTATTTAAATAAAGCCTCCAACTGAAAGCTGTGGTTCTTGATCTAGATGTGAATTTGGCAGCTTGCTTGCCTCTGCTACAATGGCAAACAGTAGCAGAAAGCAGCAATATTTTTTCCCTCTCTTGTCTCTTTAACTAACAGTTAATCCAGCTCTGTGTCTCAAATATCTCCTCAATGATCAGGAGTTCTTAACTGCTCACATTTTTCATTCTTCCCATCACCTGAGAAGGCTTGTCCTCTGTTAAGCCAAGCAGAGTTTCCAGTTAAAACAAAATAAAACAAAGCAAATCCCTTCTTTCTTCCTGCCAGTTCTGTTTAATTTTTGTCTAGTTACAAAATTGGCTTTCTAGTTAAATTATAAGTGGAAAAACTGGTTTTGCTTTCCACAGTGTTGCAGTGTCAACCTCTCAGAAACAGCACAGTTAGAAATGGTAAAGACCTTTGAGGTCATCTAATAAGTGCCACTGCCAAAGCAGTATTGTTCCCTGTAGAATATTTCCCAGTGCTTTATCTAGTCTCATTTTAAAAGTCTCCATTAATGGGGCATCCATCATGTGTTGAACATTATACCCTATGTAGGAAATCTCACAAGTTTTCCTTACTATAGAAAATTTGTAACTCATCTTATAACATTCACTACCAGTGGGAGGGGACCTTTAATTAAAACTTTTGGCCTTTATTGTAGACTCTTGCTTTGGATTTGTCAGATATATTTTGTACTCCTAAGCACTGACTCCTATTTTTTTATTTATCCAATGTGCCATGGAGGTTAACCACTGCTATGTTGTACAGCTCTTGTATAGTGTGGAGCTGATCTAGACTCCAGTGACTTTAGCAAGAATCTTTCAGTCATGCAGAGTTTGTTTCCTGAAAACAATTGACAGTTCTATGGACTCTCTTTAGGTCAGAAATTTGGGTGTCATACACAATGATATCACTGTGATGCAGAAGAAATCAAGATCTGTTTCTTCAGCTGGCTATAGTCAAAAACTTGAAATAGATGTAGTGTTACTCCAGTATATACAAGAAGATGACTAAGGGTGATGTGGGAGTGTTGGCAACAAAAGAAATACAATAACCATCTTCACAGCCCAGAAGTGTAGTCTGTAAACATAAGCAATTTTTTTGTGAAATAAAAAAATAAAACCAAAAAGTCTGAAATAAGCAAGTTCAGCTTATGTTTTTGAGTACCTGGCATGATTGCTGCTCTATAATGTTTATAAGGACTTTGCCTGTAGTGCATCCTAAAAAACAACTTTTTATGAATCCTTCCCAACTTGTAGCAGAACAGCCACTCAATGACAACCTGCCACCCTCAAATCTTTTTGCTTCTGTAGCCTCTCAAAATAATAGGAACCAGAATCTCTTTTTTAGATTAATTACATCCCCTGTATGGGAGCTTCCACTAATCAATTGATAGTGCTGTTTAGATTGGGTATCAGATGAGGTAGGTGTGGGAGCTTCACCTGAATTCAGAATTTAGCATCACCTAAAAGCACCTACAAGGCAATAATTAAAAGAACCAGGGGAGTGATGGTTAATGCTCTGTTTCTGTTATAAATATATTGTCTATCAAAGTCCTTGATCCAAGTTCTGACCTAAGCAACACCTAGTATAAATATGGAGTAACAGCAGTAATGCCACTGGAGTTACTCTGATGGCGATGTTACACATTAAACTTAGATTATACTAAATCTGGAGGATGTTAAACAATGTTAAAGTTAGGACATGCTGTGTGCACGTTACAACTTAATGTAGTTTCTTGCTTGCATAGCTCTGACTTGCCACTACAGGGTTGGTGAGAAGGGGTGTGTCTAGGAGCCAGGACACCTAGCTTTATCCCTGGGACACCTCTATCCCTGTTTAGGAGGCAGAAGAGGCTGGGAGTGGTGCATCCTGGAATGCTGGAGGATTGTAAATTACTCATTTTATCTGTGTGGAGAAGACTGAAGTTACCCCAACATGAGCAAAGCCTAGCATGAAGGCACGTAGCATGAGTTAGCGAGCTTTAATGTGTGGACATTCACATTTTAAATGCCCTTAGTATAATGTGTAACTTCACCCTAAATTTCAACTAATGCAATGTAGATTAGTATTTGGACTAGCATCCCCAAATAATCATCTCAGTACACTAAGAATTCCTTCATATTAAATCATGAGAAAATGTGTTCTTTTTATTTTTTTTCAAAACAAAATTTTTACACCATGCTTTTACACTGGTGAGGCTCTTTATTATTCACTTTTTATTAAATGTGTATAGGATCTTCTGACAAAGGTTTCTTGTGATCTCTTTCACTGGAATAGCTTTGTAGTTGGGAAAGATGGTCATGTATATGTAACAATGTCACAAAAAACCTTGCCTCCTGTGCATTTCATTGATGATTATAGCTACAACACTCCAACCCTACTATTGCACGTGCATGTCTCAAAGTAGTGTACAGAAGTTTCAGCCTACTTCTGGAACTAGTCCATCTAGGTTGGAAGGCAGCTCATCTGGGCTGGAAAGTAGATGTCATCTTGAGGGTAGTAGCCCCAGAACACATTTTTGGTATAGAAAATGAAGAAGTTTTATTGATTACAATAACTATTGCATTGTAGTTATTGTGAAATTCAATGGCAGGACAGCAAAGCATGTGTTGGATGATATTACAATGCCCTACAGCAGAAGTCCAAGTTCTTGGTAAAAGTGCCAAGAAATCATTAGTGAGAGCAGTTAGCAGGACCTTAGATACTTCAGTACAGGTATAGGTTTTTTTTTTAACATTTTAAAAAGTTTGTTCTGGGTTCAGAACAAAGACATGGTGCTTTTACCTATCTAGTGGTGTATATCCACAGTTTTCCCACTTGTAGCTCTGGACTGCAGTGCTGTTCTTACCTAACACTTCTAACTGAATGAATATTTCCACAGTTCTTCCTTTCAGTAGTCTGTAACCAGGAGTAGATGGTTATCAATCAGGCAAAGCACTGCTTATTTTAACAATAGGAACAAAGCTTATGGGGTGGGAGGGGGAGGAGGAGGTAGTGGGGAAGGATTTTAAAACAAGAGGATGCTCTTACCTAAAAGCTGATTATTTTCAGGTGGTAACATGGACAAGCCTAATTATTTCAGCTCCCCTCCTTTTCCCTCCCCACACCCCTTGGTATTATGCAATTAGACAACAGTTAGATCCCTCACTCCAGGGAGAGTTTCTTTTTAAATTGGATACAGTTATTTTGGTCCTGGCACTGCCTATTCATAACTCTCAAGTGTTTGTTGAGAAGTGTGTATCTTGAACCATTTTTTTTATTTAATTAGTTACTCTGGCCTAATAGGAATGCACATGTAGATGTGACATTTTACTGTGGAGATAGTTGGTCAACTCTGCAATGAAGCGTCCCTAGATGCACCCAGCATTTATTATTACAGAACAGCCCTAAATGGGTATATCTACACATGCATTTAAGTGTACCTAAATTTAATGCATGTTAACTTAATGCACATTAAGTGGGTTTAAGCAAGTGTCTATATGTGTAGGTGTTAAAGCACATTAATGCTGTGTGTGGACTGACTTGGGACTCAAGTTAGTCCCAAGTCAGTCCAACACAGAACATTAATGTGCTTCAATGCATCTACATGTTTGGTAATGTGCTTTAACTATTCACACCTAAAGTTGATACATGCATTTGCATTTGCATTTGCCTAAATTCACCATTTTTAAAGTTCATTAAGGTTGTGCACATGTAGATACATGCCCTAATGCACCTTAAATTTAGGTTAATGTAGGTGCACTCCATATTCAGCATTTTGACAATTAGGTGTAAAGTTTCTCAGTTTGGTTATCCCCAAAAGTGTCCACTTTTTAAAAATGGCTTTTAATTTTTAGTTCTTATAATTATAAAAACAAGCCCAGTAGCCCACAAATATAAAGACTGAATAACCAATGCAATGTTGCCTACAAAAAGACAGCTGGAATCATTATGATCTTGAGGGGTATGAACTATTTGGTTTCCAAATAATTACATTGAGTGTTAACTTTTAAGGTCTAATCATGATATTTAAGGAGGAGATTGTAAAGGCATATAGGCAGCCAGTGCCCACTGAAAACCCAGAGGGTCTTGGGAGAATCTCTCTGTTCAGGTCAGCATTTACTGATGAGCATTTTTAGCAGATGGAATGAGATAGTGAGTACACTATGGAACTAATGTAGTCAGTAATGTAGCCAGAAGGAAAGGAGAAAGACACTTAGGCTGAGACTAGGAGAGAAAGGAAGAGGATTGGGAGGAAGGTACATAGAAATGACAACTCAGAATTCTGTTCATATTCTAGGGCAACATTCTACTCTTGGTTTGGGTGCAAACTTCTTATTGTCATAAGTGGCTGTGACTCTGCTTTCCAGACTGATACCCTGGCCTATAGTCCATCATTAAACCCAGAACTTCAGCCCAGTTTACAGTACACAAATATTCTTGGCCTGTAAGGAATATTTTAAGATGCATCCTAAGTTATCTAAGGTACATATAGTGATTCTGATGCATGAGTTTGTAATCTCCAGATTGGATTAGTATAATTCATTTTATAAGGGCTTTCCTTCAAAAGGTGTTCATGAACTCTGGATTACGTGATGTAAGATTCCATAGTGCAGCTGTCTGGCCAGCATTTTACACAGGCTAATATAGCTTATTATGTGGATTTTAGAAATAATGTCTAAAACAATGGGCATTAATGGCCAAGGCTTTTCTGATTCTGCAGGTTTCCATATTCCTTGTGTCTTGTCTCATACATAAAGATCACCAGGCCTTGTGGTATTAATTGCTCTTCAATTAGTTTAAAATCCTCTGGATTGAGAGCATTGCCTCTTTTACGCCCCATCATGTTTTATTTCTAAGTGGTATCGGGAATGCAGACTCAAAGGCTTTATTCAAAACTAAATGAAAATCCCATTTTTAATTTGGGTTTTGCATTCTGACGACAATTATAAACCATTTGGAGGGGAGAGGGGCTGGAGGGGGCTGGGTTCTTTGTTTTTTTTACCATGTCATAAGCTGTATTTTTTGCAGTGAATTTTGAGAAGCAAGTAGATGAGCAACTATGCCCTGTGCACTTACAACTGTGAAGATTGTGTCATATGCCTAATTTCGCACTCTGGCTTCCTTTAAGTGTATTAGGGGTTTAAATTGAACGAAAGGTCAATTTCAGGTTTGGCCATTTCAGTTTGCTTGAATCAATGCCTGAGCACACAAGAAAACACACAATGTGAATTATGTTAGTTTGTATTCCAAAAAGAAGCAACATATTTTCATATGTGAAAAAAGTACCTTCTTCTCCTCTTTACATACAAAATAGGTTAAATATGTGGGCTAACCTTATACCTTTTCAGTTCTACTCTATTTCTTTGGACTGCTTTTGAAGTGCTCTGCTTCTCCACACTGTGTAACATTCCCAAGATGTGTTTGTTTTACTGAACCCAAGCTAGTTGCTGGCATGATATAGATTGATGTTACATTTACATTTAAAGTTAAGTGGGCATGGATCTATCTTTTTAGCATGTTAAAAATAAGACCTTATTTTACATTCTAATTTAGAGGAGACAGTCAGGGTTAACTTGGCATCAGGCTCTGGTATTTTGGTTGATAAGGTTTAGTGTAAATAAATGCAGGTCTATGAATTAAATGGCATGAGGATCAGTTAGGGGTGCTGGCTTTCCATAGCCTTAATCTGGTTGGCTTAAATGATTTATAAACTGGCAACATGATGAATGTTGTTTTAAGTGGACAAATCACATTGAAGAGGTGTAGCTTTCTGTCAGTGTGTAACATGACCACTTCTCTTAGGGGAAGAATAACAATCGCAAAGACCAGTAAGTGTAACAAGATCACAAGTAGGCATATTCCTTCTCTCAAACATAAATCATTAGAAGGGCACTTGTTCTTTTCTTTCCTCTTTATGTGTCCTTCCTCATCTTATGTTCAATTTTTTTTTTTGGTGCTACTTCTCCATTGCTTTGGAAAGCAAAATCCTCCACTTGATTTGTGCTGCAGTTTCTTCATAAATCTATGAGGCTTGTCTCCATCAAGCTGTATTTTCCATTAAAATATGGTTCCCAGGTGATTTCCAATACTATGAAAAACATGTAGCCGTAAGTCTTTCACTGATTGTTTATTATCTGTTTAGGTGCTCCAGAGGATTTTGACAGCTAGGACTTGTATCATATGTAATGTAATAAAAGTGGATATCTTCAGTATAACTGCAATCGCTGGTCTCCTCCTTATTCGCATATCAAAGCGGTATTTGTTTTCTGGGCTATTTTTTTAACATGTAACTTTGGGTCCACTCCAAATCTTGCCCATTTTAACTTATTGCTTTCTTTTGCTAAGTAGCCAAGGGCAAATGTGGCACTTCCATACTGTGAACTGTAAACTGTTTGAAAAGTATTAGTCACAAAACTACTCTGTTAGGCTAGTAAAAAAAGGAACTTATTTTAGATGATTTCTAACATGCACAGACCAATTGTTTGATATGAAGCAAAGTTGAACCGCATGTGTATGCCCTCCCCCACAGACCTGCTAACCCCTCTGGATTCCACCTCTACCTCTTGTCCCTGGCGAAAGACTGTACATGCAGTTTTAAGTAAGCCATGTGAATGTAGACCAGTTGCAGTGGACAGCTGTATGCACCCTCTGTGCAGATCATTGACTCTGGGGCATGTGCCACTTGAAAGCTTTGTGTCTTGTGGCTCTTGGCCATATCCAATTTTTAGTTTTGTGGTGAGAAGGCTTAGGAAATTATCCTGCAGTCCTCTCACGGGTCAAATTCCTGTTGACTTGAAAGATAACTTTGACTGCATTAGAAGATTGACTATGCATAAATATTTATAGATATCTGGTTGTACAAAGTTGGGAAAGAAGTCAGATCCTACTTGAACGTGCTTAGTTTTTCAAGTGCCCAACTCAATCGGCATGTTGCAAATCCAATCCATCAAGCATAGAGATTCTACCCAAGCACAGGGATGTCACTACCTTGGCATGTAACTCATTATATCACTGTGTGTTACAAAAATAGATGCATTACCCCAGAATCAGTCCAAAGAAGGCTCTGATGGCCCACATCCCAGAGGTGGTTGAAAGGGATAGACTAATCACATAGGAAAGTGGCAAGGCAAGAAGAAAAGAATGCATAAGGGCTAGGAAGAAGAAGGCTGGGCTTGTGCCAATTTACTAAACTCTATACATGACAGAAAAAATAATTTTAAATGCATCTTCATCATTTCCCCTCCACCCAGGTGGGGAAACCATGTTGATGTAATGACTCAGCAGGAAAGCAATCAATCATTATCAAGCAGAGTCTGTTCTTCAAAGGCTGGTATTCAAAAATGTGAAGGCAAAATGATGTAAGCTAACCTGAGTAACTTTCCAGTTTGGAGTGTGGAGTGTGGCCTCCTGAATGCTGCTGCATTGCCACTTCTGCCGCTTCAGGAGTCACCATTTTTATCCTTCCATTAACATGTCTCCAAGTGATGAACCAAGGGATCTGGATTTTTATCTCATGTTCATAGTAAAGGGGTAGGCCTATACCCAGTCACAGGTGTCCTGCTCAAATCTGGCTGTTCAACAGAAAACAATAGTTTCCTTCCTTCCTTCCTTGGCCACCCTCCTGCACAACGCTAGTGAGGATGATGACCTGATTCTCATAGGCGGGCACATTAATTGCACAATTGATGTCTCATTCAACTGCACAGGGCCTCAGCCTTACCTGCCCACAAGCTGAAGTCTGCCCCGGAGACTGCAGACCTCATAGATGTCTGGTAAGCCCTGCATCCTGACATGTGCTAGCACACCTGGGCCAGGATGAGTGCTGGTGGTCTCACCATAGCTCGCCTTGACCGCCTTTATGTCACCAGACACCATCTACCACTCCTATGCAGAAGCTGCATTGTTCCCTCAGTCCTGACAGATCATGGCTTGGTCTGCTGTGAACTGAGCCTGCCTGGGACAGCCAGCGTGTAGGCACATTGTTGGTGCTTCAATGTAAGCCTGCTTTGAGACTGCTACTTCTGAGACTGCTTTGCCCACTTTTGGCAGGGCTGGGAGGCTGTGAAACTAAACTAATCCTCCTGGAAGCTATGATGGGATGTGGGCAAGGTACAGATCTGGGCTTTTTGCCAACAGTATACCCAGCTGGCCACAAATGAACTCTGCTGCCATAACTGAGAGCTGGAGGAAGATGTGGCAGAGCTCAAGACCACTCTGCTGGCCGCCAGCAGTGGTGCAGTGCTATGTGAGAGCCTCTGGTTTTGCAAGAAAAACCTGTGTGACTTGGTGGAGAGCACAGCCCGTGGAGTGAGGATCCACACCCGCTGCCTATTGCTGGCTGAAACTGATGCTCCAACCCCCTTCTTCTTCAACCTGGAGTGGCTGTGGGCAGTGACCAAAGTCTTGGATCATCTCAAGACTCTTGAGGGCTGGGTAATTACAGACCCGGGCAAAATACGTGAACATGCCATTGCCTTCTATCGTGATCTGTTTGTGGTTGAGCTGTCCTGCCACATGGAAACCCCACAAGGGCCTGCCACATCTCTGTGTCCTGGAGGCCAGTGAACTTGAGTGGGAATTTTCTCTGGAGGAGCTGGCAGCTGCTGTGGGTGATCTTGCCTCTGACAAAGCCCCAGGCCTTGACGAGTTACCTGCTGAATTCTATAAGATCTTCTGGTCTCTCCTCGGCCCCCGTCTCCTACACATTTTCCAGGAGATCCTTGCAGACAAGGTTCTGCCAATCAGCTGCTGCTGAGTGGTGCTCATGCTGCTGCCCAAGAAGGAAGACCTTGGCTGCATTAAGAACTACTGGCCAGTCTCCCTGATACGTGCGAACTACAAGATTAAGGCCAAAGCGACCCACCTCTACGTCATCATGGCTTTCATCACTGGGCCTGAGCAGAGCTACTGCGTGCTGGCTAGGACCATCCAAGACAACTTGCTCCTGCTGTGCAACCTACTCACAGCCAGTAAACTCTTTGGCCTGGACATTGGCCTTATCTCTCTGGACCAGGAGAAGGCCTTTGATCAGGTGGACCATGCCTACTTCTTCCAGACTCTGGTGGCCTTTGGCTTTGGGCCCCTCTTCCCTGGGGCTCTCTGGGGAACCGAGACACCTCCAGCCTGTTCAAAGTGAAGGTCCTGCTCTGTGCCCCATTCCGTGTGTGCAGGGGTATCTATCAGGTCTGTCCCCTGTTGGGCATGCTTTATGCCCTGGCCATTGAGTTGCTGCTACACGTTCTGTGGCACCGCCTGAGCAGTGTGGCCCTGCCATCAGCCACTGGCCTGTCCCTTGGCTCTTCACTCCAACTGTCGGCGTATGCAGAGGACGTGACCATCTTCTGCAACATGTAGGAAGATGGGTGGTTCCTGATGGACTGCCAGTGAGCCTATGAGTGATCAGCCTGTATCAATTAGGCCAAGAGTGATACCCTGCTGCTTCATGTGTGGACCAGTGTGACGCCCCCAGATTTGCCAGGGGGCCTCACCTGGTACCACAAGAGCCTCAAGGTCCTGGGCATGTTCCTGGGGCCACTGACCTTCATGGTGTGCAACTGGGATGGCCTTGAGGGGGTGGAGGCTTGCCTGCAATGGTGTTACTGGCACCTACCCAGCCTGTCCTACTGTGGATGTGTCCTCATTGCCAACAACTTGGTGGCGGTGACCCTGTGGCACCAGTGCACCATACTTGGCCTGCCACAGGACCTACTCGAGAGGCTCCAGTGCCTCCTGTTAGATTTTCTGGGATGGATGCCACTGGCTTCTACAAGCTGTCCTTTACCTACCTGTCACCGAGGGGTGTCAGAGCCTTGTAAACCTGGTGAGCAAGGTAGCTACCTTCTGCCTGCAAGCCCTTCAGCAACTTCTCTTTGGTGAGGAGTGCTTACCCTGGCAACTGGTGTGTCGGTTCCTGCAGAGGGTCAGGGCCCTCAGCTTCAACTGAGAGTTCTTCCTGCTGGACCTCATGGTTCTGAATTGGGCAGTGCTTCTGGCCTTCCACCATGTCATGGTATGAGCCTGGCAGGCCATCTTTTGGCTCCAGCCCCAGGCCCGGCACTTGCAGTTCTTGCAGCTGCTGAGGGAGCCCCTGGTGCACAACCCAGCCCTGTGGCACCCTGTGCCAAGCCTGGCCTCTGCCAGCCTCACAGCCACCCTCATCCAAGCATATGTCCTCCACCTGTGCCATCTCCTTGACTCCGCTTGGTCAGCCTGGCTCTTGCCTGAGGCCCTAATCACCTGGCTAGGCATGCACTCCATCCGCAGCATTGGCAGTCTTCTCCATGACATCCAGGCTGCGCTCCCACTGGAAGCAGCAGCCACCCTGGATGACTATCACCGGGCATGCCAGCTCCCCCGCATTGTGGATTCCTCAGGCGAGGACTTCCTCCCGTTACCAGTCACCCCAGCTGTGGCCAGTGAGCTGGCCAGCAGGCCTGGCACTCTGCTGATGCTCCCCATGCCTCCCAACAGTGACACAGGTTGCCCCTTTGCTTTTTGCCACATAGAAGCCTGTATGCCTGTGTGGTTCACATCCACCATGCCCAGGTGCTGGCAGGCCACCCTGATACACCATGGCAATGGTGCCTGGGGCTGCCAGATTCCCCACCAGCCCACCTGGCGCGGCACACATTGTATAAGCTGCCAACTGCCAAGTAGACTGGTGAACTGCAGTGGCGGTTGCTGCATGGCATCCTAACCAGTGGTATGTTTGTGTCCCACTTTGACCCAGCCACCTCAACAGCCAACTCCTTCTGGCCCAGGTGCACTGAGGAGAACCAGCTCCCCAGGGAGCCACTAAACCAGAGCCATCTGGCATGTGAGACAGGGAAGTGGGGACACTTACCTGTCCCCTCCTTTGGTGGAGGGAAGGACCCCCTAGCCCCTCCGAGAGTGGTGCAGCACCGGTAGGCACCGGCTGCGCACAGTTTAAAAATGGTCTGGCAATGTCAGGAGCTGTATTCAGCCCCCAGCTCTGGTGAGAGACGTATGGGCAGAAGCCTGCTGCACCCCCATGAGCCCAGGAACCCCCAAGACCACCCAAGTGGACACCAGGACCCCTGATGAGCCCCAGCCTGCCCGGAGGTAAACAGCAGCCTGTGGTGGGAAGGACATAGTCCAGCTGAAGGGCAGCTGAGTGGAGTTGAGGAGGGTCACACCCTCCCTACCTCCTACTTGGCCCAGCCCCCCAGGGAGTCACATGACCAGAGCCTTGTGAACGGGAAGCATAAACAGGCATGCTTCTGGGTCTGGTGCATGAGCTATCATGGGAGTTCATGCAGGAGGGTGAGTGGGAGGGCCCAAGGCCCTGCCAGTGAGCCGCAGGGTAGGTAGTTCCATCAGTAGCCAGACTACCAGTGGCACAATGCAGATGGCCACACAACACACCCCAAGGGCTCCTTCGGAGTCTGAGGCCTCCCCTTCTGGCACTTCTGAGGTCTCCACCCATATGGAACCCAATGGTTCCAGGCTCAACACAGATGGAGCCTCTGGCTCTCAGCTGCAGGGGCTGCCTGGCACATTTCCAGGCACATGGGACTGGGATTATAGCCACCTCCTCTTGCAAAGTCTGCTCCACTTCAGAGTCACTGAGGCATCAGATAGAGGAGCTCCAGACCACAGTTCAGAGACTGTGTGCCATCAGGAATGGTGAGCAGGAGGTAGACTCCTACTGCCAGACCCTTCACCCCCTGGAGGCTGAGAGTAGACCAAAGTCACCTTCCAGGACAGGGGACTCAAGGATCTCCCATACTGTCCATCCAGGGCACTGGCCCCAAGGCCCACTGCACCACGGTCACCTTGCCTCTGGAGCTTTGCAATAGGTATGAACCTCTTGCAGTCCCAGTAGATCCTGCAGAGCTGCCAGCTCCTGCAGGCAATGGAGGCTTACTCACAGCTACTGTCCCTGCTCTCCTAAGGCCACACATAGAGTGGTCATTGTTGGAGACTCCCTCCTGAGGGGGACTGAGGGCACAATCTGCCACCCTGACACCTTAGCTCAGGAGGTCTGCTGCCTCCCAGGAGCTCATATCCAGGGTGTAACCATGAAGATCCCAAAGCTCATCCAGCCGACCTACCACTATACTATGCTCCTTATCCATGTGGGCACAAATGGCACGGCTTGGATCAATCCCAGCTGGGTCATGAGAGGCTACAGGGCTTTGGGAGTGGGGTTAAGGGGGTTGGGAGCACAGGTGGTGTTTTTCTTGATCCTCCAAGTTTTGGGTTATGGGCTGAGGAGGGAGAGGAGGATCAAGGTAGTTAACCAAAGACTACAGTTCTGGTGTCATTGTGAAGGTTTTGGCTTCCACAACCACAGTCCTCTTTTTGGTGAGAGAGGCTTTGGTCTGCTGAGAAGAGATAGCCTCCATCTCACTGCACTGGGGAGGAGGCTCTTCGCAGACAGAATGGCTGGCCTGCTTGACTGGGCTTTAAACTAAGCCTGCCAGGGGACGGGGGGACTACTGCCACTGCTAGCCCACTGGACAACTTTCGCAAATCCAGCAGATTAAGGCACTCAAGGGAACCCATTCCTGCCCCAGCCCCATAATGATGTGTAGGGAGGATGAGGGCCTCCAATGGGACACTTAGGTGCCTGTACACCAATGCCAGGAGCTTCAGGAATAAAGAGGAGGAACTAGTCCTCCTGCTAAACAAGAATGACTATGAATTCACAGGGATAATGGAAACCTGGTGGGACTCCACCTATGACTGGGCCACAGATATAGACGGAGAGATTGTGTAGACAAAAGGGGTGGGGGAATGGCTTTCTATGTCAAGGAAAACTACACATCCCTGCAAGCCAACATTGGCATCCAGGGTGGACAACTGGAGACTCTCTGGGTTAAAATCCATGGTGAACTTGGCACAGGGAACACAATGGTAGGAGTCTACTACAGACCCCCTAAGCAGGATCAAGAGCTCAACCAGGAATTTGCCAAGGAACTGGCTGAGGCTGCAAGCTCCCAGGGCATGGTTTTCATAGGAGACTTCAACTACCCAGACATCTTGTGGGAAGAGCATTTGGCCAAATCCGAATGGTCGCAAAGCTTAATCACATATGTGGATGAGCTCTATCTGACTCTCTGGATGTCTATGGACCGACAAGAGGCAAAGTGCAGCACACCCTGGTATTGGCAATGGGGGATGATCTAGTCAGCAATCTAATGATCAAAGGGAATCTGGGAGACAGTGACCATGAGCCAATCACATTCACTATCCACTGTAAAGCTGGCAAGTCAGTCAGCAATGCAGAAGTTCTGGACTTCAGGAAAGCTGACTTTGACAAGCTCAGGAGGCTTGTTGGTGAGGCCTAAGGGACCACGACCCAAAGGGGAGGGGAGTTCAGGATGAGTGGTTTCTCCTCAAGGGAGCAATCCTGAAAGCACAAGCAATCTCATCTTGGAGGAAAGGCAGCAAAAAGGGCACAGCAGCCCCTTTGGCTCTGCAGGGAACTTGCGGACCTCCTGCATCTGAAAAGAAAGACCTATAAAGGATGGAAGACTGGAACCACCTCAAAGAAGGAGTATTCTGCATTGGTCCAGACCTGTAGGAAGCAAAACAGGAAAGCCAAGGCTGCAACTGAACTCTAACTGGCTACATGTATCAAAGACAATAAAAAGTCCTTTTTTGGATATGTGGGGAGCCAGAGGAAAAGCAAGGGGAACATTGGACCCCTGCTAAACCAAATGGGACAACTGACAACCGATGCCCAGGAAAAAGCCAACCTGTTTAACGGGCATTTTGCATCGGTTTTTTCACCAACCCCAAGGGATGACCCTGATCAATATGGTACAGGATGGCCAGGGAGAAGGACAATTATTACCCTACATCAATGCTGACCATGTGAAGGAACACCTTGAGAGGCTGGATACCTTCATGTCAACTGGTTCTGACAGTTTATACCCCAGGGTACTTAAGGAGCTAGTGGGCATCATAGCTCAGCCCCTGGCATGGATCTTTGAGAACTTGTGGAGCTCAGGTGAAGTGCTGAAAGATTGGAAGAAGGCCAATGTTGTGCCTATCTTCAAGATAGGGAGGAAAGTGGATCCAGGGAACTACAGGCCTATCAGTCTGACCCCTATCCTGGGGAAGATCTTGGAAAAAATTATCAGAGAACATTCTTAACAAGCTGGCTGATGGCAACATCCTGAGGGACAGCCAGCATGAGTTTGTTGCAGGTAGGTCTTGCTTGACCAATCTCATCTCCTTCTATGACTGGGTGACATATCACCTGGACAAGGGAGAAGAGATGGATGTCATAGATTTTGATTTTAAAAAGCCTTTGAGCTGGTGTTCTATGATCTCCTCCTTGAAAAATTGGCCAACTGCAGCATTGGCTACATTAGTCCAATGGCTAGGGAATCAGCTCTGAGGTTGGACCCAGAGAGTGGTAATAGAGGAAAGTAAATCACTGTGGTGCGCATGACCAGTGGGGTCCCCCAAGGCTTCATCCTTGGGCCTATGATTTAACATTTTTATTAATGATGTAGACATTGGTATCTGAAGCGAGCTGGCCAAGTTTGCCAATGACACCAAACTTTGGGGTAGAGCGTCCACACCTGAGAATAGGAATGGACGGATGAAAACATGATGGTGCTCGACACCGAAAAATGCAAGGTACCTTGGGAAAAAAAACTCGTAGCACGCTTATAGGCTTGGCAGTTCTATGCTGCTAGCACCATTGCCAAAAGGGGCTTGGGGGCATGATTGACCTCAAGATGAATATAAGCCACCAATGCGATACTGCAGCTGGCAAAGCAAACAAAATTCTGATTTGCATCTACCGATGCGCCTCAAGCCAGACCCAGGACATCATTCTCCCGCTGTACTCAGCTTTGGTGAGGCCACAGCTGGAGTACTACATCTAGGCTCCACAATTTAAAAAGGATATGGGGAAGCTTGAGAGAGTCTAGAGGAGAGCCACGCTCATGATCAGAGGGCAGGAGAACAGGCCTTATGATGAGAGGCTGAGAGCCATGGGACTCTTCAGCCTGGAAAAATGCAGGCTCAGGGGGGAAACCTGGTGGCTGCCTATAAGTATATAAGAGGTATATAATTATATCAGGACCTGGGGGAATGCCTGTTCACCAGAGTGCCCCAAGGGATGACAAGGTCATATGGTCACTAACTCCTCCAAGACCATTTTAGGCTGGACATAAGGAAGAACTTCTTTACTGTTCGAGCCCCAAAGGCCTGGAACAGACTGCCTCCAGAGGTGGTGCAAGCACCTACTCTGGACTCCTTTAAGAGACATTTGGACATTTATCTTGCTGGGATCCTTTGACCCCAGCTGGCTTCCTGCCCCTGGGGCAGGGGGCTGAACTTGATGATCTTCTGAGGTCCCTTCCAGCCCTAATGTCTATGAAATCTGTGAAATCTATAAAACCTCTTTCATGCCTTCCTCAACTGTCCCTGCCTGCGGCCGCACTTTGTCACCCTCAAGCCACTGAGGTGGGCACTGGTCAGGAGTCTCTCAACCTACGTGTGCTCCTACCCAAACTGGGCAGCTGAGCGGGGAACTGTCTGCCTGGCCAACTTTCTACTGGGTTGGGCCATGATGGCTGTCCTCAAAAGCTGCCACAATCGGCTTGCCAGGACCAGCTCAGACAATACCCTGTGGCTTTTCAGACTCCTGGTGCGGGCAAGCCTCTCGCTGGAGTTTGAGCATGCTGTGCTCTGGCAGGCAGTGCCCACCTTTGAGGCATGTTGGGCCATTGAGGGAGCGCTGTGTCAAGTGGAGGATGGCCAACTTCAATATGTACTCTGATGTCATGACTAGTTTGGGCGACTGGGCGGGCTTGGTGGAAGACTGCGACTCCAAGCTTGCACCGCACCCTGGACCGTCACCAGGCTGCTTTTTGCTTTTTTCTTTGTGTGGGAAGTTGAAGGTTGTCACACGTATGATTGGATAGAGCAAGGTAGGAATCATTTGTTTATAGAGGGCTTTGGTGTATACAACCACGTGGCCAGTGTCCTGACCGCATAATGGCACGTTAGGCATGACGTGTAATACTGCAAAGATGTCTGTCATGGTGTGATGTTATGAATGTAATGGCATGGTACTCTTGGTTTGCCGGTGATTTGTTTGTCTTTGCTTTGTATATTGGACCTGGATCCCAGAGGGGCCATCTTTTTGTACCCTGAATCCCTGAATAAAGTAGTTAAAAAGTCAAAAGTCCTTCCTGTTTGACTGGGAAAAAAGAACTCATGTATCTCACATTACTTACAAACATAACTCCCATTTATGTTGTGAGGTGCTGCCCACCTTCCCTTCAGGTCAGAACTATTGATTTAGTCTGCACCTGAAACCTTGGCTTTGTTTTCTGCCAGACATGTCTGATCTCAGGCTGCAAACGAAATTTGGCCTTCCACTTCAGCTTTGTTCTAAACACCCTCTTCTGTACCTTGGGCAGAACACATACTAATTAGGCCATTCTGTGATGCACTGCACACAGATGACTGGAGAAGGGAGGGAGGAGTTTAGCAAAGCTGCAGGGCCCAAAGAGAAATTGTCCATTTTTCCTATCTTTTGGCAGTTTTTAACAGTAAAAACAGACTTGAAACTGCCCCTCATTTTGTATGGCTTCATGAATTTAGCATGAGTTAGGTTTTAGGTATAATGCCTGTTTAAAAACTTGTATAGCTTCAGCAGAAGAAAGGTGTAAAGCATTTTTTCTGCAACAAAAATGGGAAAGACACATACAACTTCACTAGAAAAGAGGCCTAGAAAGAGTGGCTAAGCAGGTCAGTGAAAATTGCCACCTAAGTATTTATTTATGAACAAAAGATTTATAGTATCTAGGGTTTGACTCTGAGTAATCTGGGTGAGTTGCTATATTTGAGTGACCAGCAAATGGTGCATCTGTGCTAGTGCAACTCCAAGACAAGAAAAGACACAATTTGCTTGAAACTGATATAAACCACAGCTTCCCATATCCATAGTTTTGTTTTCCCCTGCCACTAATTTCTGAATCAGGGCAAATCCCAAATACAGAGCAACCGTTGCTTTGGTTCTTAACCTCTTTGCCCCTTTTCTATGCAACACAGCCATCTCGCTAGCAGTCCTGACCTTACTGTTTTCACTGATCTTTCCATCATCTTGCTAGGAGGAGGTGTTTCCTGTTGTCTGAAGTATGCAAATATTAATATTTCCTGGGGACTGAACCTCTCCTCAATGAGCTGCTATGCCACTGAGAATGCAAAAGATTTGTGTCAAAGTACACAAAGGCTTTGCTTTCAGATTGGCTTCTGAATTTACATCTGATGTATTCTCTTATCTCAAGATGATGTTAGCAGTTACTCTTAAAATGAAAATTCTTGAAGAGCAAAGACTGATGCAGATAAAATCTTCTGGGTTATGATCCATTCATTTGGAGACAAATGGCTCACCTGTTAATATCATTTGCCTTATGACCAATTACCATGTATTTCCTTATTAAGCAGAAAATCATTTTTCCCAGAGTTGTAAACAGAGTTAATTGCATTTCATCCTCTTCTGCATCATGGCAGCTAAAGAAGAAGATTGGGAATGTAGGGTTAATATCCTGGCCATTGGGCATTTGAGGTTTAAAAAAAAAGTAATTATGCTGAGTGTTTATCTTTCCTCATTAGGATCCTTATATCTGGAGACTGCTAAAAACTGTAATAAGGACCCCTCTACAAGGCACAGTGTTTCCTCTTGTAAGATGGACTCTTCATGTTCCTTATCCTAGTATCCTTTCTCTCCACGTCTTCCATTTTGAATTTATTTTTCTTGAACATAAATGAATCAGAAAGGTATACAGTATTCCACATGAGGTCTTTCAGTGTCTCATATGATGACATTTATACTTTCCTATCCTTCAAGGAAATACTTTAGTTGATACATGGTGGAATCAGACTTGCTTTTTATGGCTATATCACACTGCTGGATGATAATCAGCATATAATCCATTCAAGTCTCTCAAGTGTTTCTCCTCCTCTCATTTCCAACAGATAATCTCCTGTTTTATAACATAAATGGTTGTATATTAGTTCCTGAGTGTGTGGTCTTTTACTTTAGTATTTAATTTCATACCACTTCTACTATTGCAGTCCTCAGAATTATATAGTTCTTCCTGTAGGATATTCTGATCCTCCTCTGTACTGGCAATGCCTCTCCTGGGCTTTAGGTTAGCTTTTACTTAAGAGGCATTGATTTAGTAGCATTTTTGCCTGAGTAAGTACTACAAATTTGGGATTATTATCAAGACGGATCCTTTATAGTTGAATAAAATAGGAACTAGATTATTTTTTATACATGCTGGCATTTTCCCAATAAGAAGTAATTGTTAATATGCAGTAATGGCTACTTCAAAAGTATCTTATGCTTTGTACTAATCTACTTGCAGGAGTGGGATGAGTATCAAATACTAAAGCCTTCTCCTGAGGCTGAAATCTTTACATTCCCATCTGATGCAGATCCTTATCCAAGGATTTTCAATAAAGTCTTCAGAGAACTTCATTTCTTTTTTCCTTCACTGCCAGTTTATTAAGTTACAGAGGTTGCCAAATCAGCAAGTGGGGTACAGAATAAACTGTACGAGAAGGATGAAGTCATGTGGGTGTTAGAGTAACAATACGACTTAAGCTTTTTAAAAATATTATAGAGTACAATGTAATAACAATATATTCTGTCCCACCAGCCCCAAAATATTGCAAAAATAATTAGATTCCCCTCCAAAATCAAGAAATTAGTTTAAAAAAACACAAGATTTTGATTGAGATGGTATAAACAGAGATGTTTGTGCCTTGACTCGGGGTTGAACTAGATGACTTTCCGAGGTCCCTTTCAGCCCAACTTTTCTATGATTCTGTAATTCCAAGATGTTGCAGATTTGGGAGAGGGAAAGAGACTTGGCCTACTGATTTTGGAACATTTGGGGCTCATTATTTCAAGCTTTCCCCTACAACAACAAGGGCAAGAGATATCTTTTATTTTACAATGGAAGCTGAGATTCTCAGGCAATCATTTAACTGTAAGGACTGGGGTTTGACTAACACCACCAAATATTATGAAACTGACAGTGATATTACAAGAACTGCCAACACTGGGATTTATACTCTTTGGGGAACAGGAGACATGGGTATGATCTCAGGGCTGGAGGAGAGAGCTCCTCTGTTTTCTAACCCAACGTTTGAATCCCTGGGGCTCTGTGTAAATCATTTAACTGTGCTGTGCCTCATCATTCCCACAATAGGGTAAATGCTTTTTACTTATCAATAGTACCTCTCCAGGGTGCAAGCTTAGTTAATGTTTGTAAAACTTTTTGGAAAGCAAAAGGTAGATAAACATGTATTATTTTTTATTTTAAAATATATTTCTTATTTCTAAAGGGTACACATGCAAAATGATTTTACAGACTAAAACCAACAGATATATGGATTATAATCTAAGGGTAAAGTATGGTTAATTCCTTAAAGGAACCACAAAGCACTGGCACAAACCATTAAAGGGTAAAGAATATGCAGAGAGAAAGATGAAATGTGGCTGGAATCTAAAAAAGAAGAAATTCTATTCCACATTTTATAGGGGCACACACAAGATATTTCTCATCTAGGTTTCTTGCTATTACCAGAGCAACATCCTTAGATGGGGAAAAATCCACTGGAAGTTTTGCAGATTGGCACTAGCTGAGAATCTGATCTGCCTTGCACATAACATTTGAACGAAATGTTTTGATGCTGCAAAAGGTCCATGAAGTTGGATCCTTTCACTAACAGAGTTGCTTTGACTTCAGTGGGGCTTCATGAGGGAGCCAGAATCCCTCCTTAGGACTGGGGCCTAAATATCCAGAAGCATGTGGCTTGCACTTCTTGAAGCCAGATTGACTCTGTGAATAACTTATGAAACCTCTGTAATTTAATTTTCTTTCTTTCTTTCTTTTCTTTCTTCCTTATCTTTCTTTCCACCAAGATAGCTGTCCTCAAGAGCCACTACAACCACCTTGCCAGGACTGGCTCAGATGTCTTGCGGCTTTTCAGCCTCCTGGTGTGGGCGCGGCTCTTGCTGGAGTTTAAGTACGCTGTGCTCCAGCGGGTGGTGCCTGCCTTCGAGACACGCTGGGCCCTTGAGGGAGCGCTGTGCCACGTGGAGGACGGCCGTCTCAAATATGTGCTCTGATGTCATGACTGGTCTGGGCGACCAGGCTGGTTCAGTGTCGGACTACGACTTCCAGCTCGTGCCACTTCCTGGGCCCTCACCAGGCTGCTTTTTTGCTTTCTTTTTGTGTGGGAAGTTGAAGGTGTTGTCACGTGTATGACTGGATAGAGCAGGGTAGGAATTGTTTATTTATAGTTATAACTGTGTGGCCGGCGTTCCGACCGCATAACTAGCATGCAAGACACAACGTGGAATGTAGCGGAGCTGTTTGTCATGGTGTGATGTGATGAATGCAATGACATGGTATTTTTGGTTTGATGGTAATTTGTTTGTTTTTTGCTTTGCAAGTGGACAACCTTTTTGTATCCCTGAACCCCTGAATAAAGTAGTTAAAAAGTCAAAGTCTTTCTTTCTTTCTTCCTTTCTTTCATTTCATTTAATGTTGGTTTGAAATATATTAAATTTCATTCTAAAAAAGGAATTCCCAGTTTGGGAATCAGGGAGAATACAACATCTTCAACCTCTTGGGTTTCAATATGTGAAATGTCAGCATTTGTGATTTATTTCAGAAAAAATAGAGTTTACCAGAACATGACATTTCCAATTTCAATTTTAAGTGTAAAAATAGACACTTGAGCAAAAAAAAAAAAAAAAAAGAAGAAGAAAGAATCCTGAAATATTAATTTAAAATTCACTGCTTAGGTAAATATTCTTGACTTGCTCCCTAAATATTTAGAGAAAACAAACCCTAAAAGGACATGAAAGTGAAGTGGTTTAGAAATGAACAAATGTCACAAATAATCTTTCCAATATTTTCCTAGTACTGGCTTTGGTATTAGCTCTGGTTTTGCTTGAGCAATTGGTCTTACTTTAAACATTTGCTCTTGAGCAGCTAGATTCATTATTGAACCAAGTACCAAGAACCAAGGGATATGGCCCTTTTCAAATGTAATAAACCTTTGAGGACTGTAGAAGAAATATACTTGTCTTGAAAAATCAGGATGGTAAAATGAAAGCAAAGCTGAAACTCATACAAAATTCGTGCTTGTAGATTCATTGATAAAACCAGGAATTAATTGTTCGGCAGTGAAAATTAGTTATTTTAACAAAGCATTTTCTTTCTTTCTTACTCACGTTGTTTCTATTAGGTCAAACATTCCCCATTTTTATACTGAACTATCCAGGGTCAAAATCTGGGCCATATTCTGTCATATGGTTGGAGAAATTAACAAATACAAATAAGCTTAAATATGTGAATGCAAATTATGTTAGTGAACCAGGAGTTTTGTCACCTTTATTAATGTTCTATGCTGTGAGATTAAAGCTAAGATAAAGAGTTATGTGAATTATAAACAGCTTTGTATCAGTCACATATTAGTCACAGCCATTTTATAGGGTGGAGTGTAATTTATTAAACATGATAAAAAGTAACGTATATGAGTTTGCTTAGGGGTAGGGTGTTAATAAGCTGCTTCTGGAGACTCTTGTTCCCCAAGGTAATAGGGGTTAAATATATTACATAGTTTACTGATGTGGTCTCTGGAGGGAGAGGGGACCAGACGTTTCTGGCTGACTTGTCAAGGACAGCATACATTTACCCTCCTCACTTACGATATAATATGGAATTGATGACAAAGTTGCAATGGCAAGTTTTAGAGGGAAAAACAGGACATAAATTATGGAGGAAGCTGTACTTAGGGAAAGTCTTAGGATTTAAGAGGTCTCTTCTGTGAGAATATGGAAGTTACAGAGAACATAAATAACATTTAAAAAACATAATCTGCCTAACACCCCCAAGAAGTAGCACCCACCTATTAACCTTCCATGATAAAATCTGTAAACCAAGTGAAGGCTGCAAGCCATTATTTACCTAAAGGTAGCTTTCTGTCACTTGTCTCTACCATTAAATGCTAATAGACATGAAATAGAAAGGACATAAGTCGGGGCGGGCAATTATTTTGGGCAGAGGGCCTCTTACTGAGTTTTGGCAAGCCATTAAGGGCTGCATGACGGGCAGCCCAGGGCAGATAAATATTAATTTTCTAAATTTTTTAGGGGCCCCGCAGGCCAGATAGAATGGTCTGGTGGGCCACATCTGGCCCCCGGGCTGCATTTTGCCCACCCCTGACATAAGTAAAAACAGAAGAGGTAGGATGTGCCAGACAGCACAGGAGGTAAGCATCGGTAGATGGGTAGGGAGTGGAAGAAGGTTATTAGAGGAAGGGTGATACTAAATGGTGAATAGTGACAGTATCCATGGGAGGAGGAGGCATCCATGTCTGGAGAA
Source organism: Crocodylus siamensis (assembly GCF_052110815.1). Lineage (NCBI taxonomy): Eukaryota > Metazoa > Chordata > Crocodylia > Crocodylidae > Crocodylus > Crocodylus siamensis. The sequence goes on from NC_143403.1 coordinate 29,599,278, forward strand.
CTGGCTAGAGAGGTAAGAAACTGAGCAGTTGAAGTGACAAGGAGGTAATCCAAAGAACAGGAAGGAGGCCATTGTGGGTGGTTAAATGGGAGGAGGGAAAGGGGGAGTGGAAAGGGGAGGTTCAATGGATGCCTGTGAAATGAATAGGCACAAAACCTCCCAACCCTTTTACATTGAATTGAGGCACTCTAGCTTTAAATGCAGACTTCCACCTAGCAGTGGAAGTCTGGAAGGTGCACCATGCCTACACAGCTACCAGATCTATGCATCTGACTCTCTTTTGTCAAGCTTTTTCTTTTCTGTCTTCTCTTCTCAACCACCAAGCCTCAAAAAACACACTTCCCTTCCAGCAGGGGCAGTGAGGGCTTATGGGAACAAAGGACTTTTAAGGAGGTGGGGGGGGGGGTTCTTCTTGAAGAATGGAGTTCAATGAACTCCAACTTCCAAGTGAGCTGCTATCCACTGGGACCAAAACTTACAAGGTTCACTTCATGAATCCCATCACCTACCAAAGCCTTCAGGGTTCATACTGGTCTCTACCTGGCATCTCTTTCCATGACAAAACAAGGCATTGTGTATGGGTTTTCAACATGTTTATGCTTTTGTTCTAACTGCCAAGAAACACTGGTTATGTTATTATGAAATGATTGCTCAAACAAATTATTCATTTTAAGAGTTTACTAATTAAATGTCAGCATTCAGCTTGAAGTCTGGGAAAGCCCTTCTCTGACATGACGCTATAATGCTTTTCTTTTTCCCTCTCCAAAAATGCATTCATTTGAAACACCTACTTTAATAAAATACATCACACTATAACATGCACAGTCCTTGGCCTTCAAAGGCATCCTTGTACAAAGGGTGTGTTACGTTAATTTGTTCATCCAATTTGGGTGTGTGGGATTAATTTGTTTAGCCAATTTGTTTAGAATCCAAAGGATGATTAGCATCCCATTGCAATACCTGTGCATCGTGTTTGTGACATCTCTGCCAGCTGCAGCACCAGATCTTCAGAGGAATAAATAAACCATATGATACTAGACCACACCTTAGATCCATGTTTAGGAGAAACAAACAAGGGAACCAAGTAGCTAGCTCAGATTGCACAGTAAGAGACTGCTTTTTATACTTTGAACAATTCATTTTTTAATGTTATTTTAACTACTTGAGTTGTTCATTATGTTCATGCCATGCATGGTAGTTGTTTGGGATCAGAATGAAATGGTAATTACAGTTTTTTATAGGTTATTAGCATAATGTCTATAAAGCCCTTAATTTTCTAGAACCTTACTGATGCTAAGGTCACAACCTATTCAATTCTATACACTTCCATGTTATATCCATTTCTATGAAGTATTAAAATGAGTTAAGTATATAGAAAAAATTACTTCTTGCCCCTCTAAACTACAATGTAAGGTCCCAATCCTACAGTGGATTTTAAGTTAGTGAACCTAATTGCAAGATTAGATCCCCAAATATACAGCAAATAAACGAACCAACATAGTATAGTACCAGGGAAAGGAAAGCAAATGGGTTTCTGGTGAGATTACAAAGATGTAATCAATTCAGATACAAGTTTTTAAAAAAAAATGGTTGCTAAATAAGTGGCCTGATGTTGAAAATGCTGAGTGACCATTGACATCCACAGAAGTCTTTGGATACACAGTAGTGACAGAGAAGCTAACTTTAGACTCTTATTATTGCAAATACAGGCCTTAACTTTCCCCCTGGACAACCTGTAAGACCCAGGACTAGCGCTGATTGGAAAATGGGAAATTTCTTCAAAAAAATAGAATCTCATTGAAGAATGGAAAGAGAATTTCTTGAACTTATTTTCCACTAATTTTCCCAGAGCTTAGGCTAATTGAAATGAAATTTTTCTTTGGCATGTCATGCCAGGAGCAATTTTGTACTTCAAAAATACACTGGAGCGAAATCCTGACAAAACTTCCAGGGCTGAGGGAGTCATAGGCATAATTCTACTATCTTTTTAGCTGAATTTTTTCAGGATAAATAAAAGTAAATCAGTCAGTCAAAATATATGTATCCATGCATATATATGTGCGTGTATATGTATGCTGAACTGCTAATCAGATCACAGAAATACAATTGATATGACAGGGAGTTGGAATTTTGTACACACGTTTTACACAATGCTTTAGCAAAATGTATACAAATTCATCAATCCTTTTCATTAGTATCTTGCTGTGAGACACTGGTGATACTAGAACACTTGTTTTTTGCACTGTGTGTAAAGCACTGCCAAAAGAGGTATACAGAGATGCATAAATTTCTCAGAACATGACTGCACATTGCAAAACATGTTAAAGACCCAAACAGATAACCTACAGCGAGCTACCTACTGCAATCTAAAGCCAATGGCTTTATGCCAGACTTAGAAAGCCCTGAATGGTAACACACCTTTTGAAGAGCCTCTAAGCAATTAGTCCTTTCCTCCAAGTTGACACACTTACACTTTTAATAGCAGGAATAAGAAATAAGGGTTCTAACCTCAAATCCATAGCAGCTTAAACATTTTCACCTCACTGTTTTGTTACAGCAGCTCTTTGTTTGGCTGTTAGTGAGTGGTGTTTTGAATAGAGCGGCTTTTGCTGTGCCTGCTTTGCTACTTCTCCAGTAATAAGGGAGGACTTTGAGGTTATGCAGCTAGGTGCTAATTGACATTAACACTCAAGACAGGAAATTCTGACACAATTTAAAATTAACACCCTGTCAATGTACTGCTGACCTGTGTTAAACGTGTGCTTTGTCAAACTATTCAGAATTAGTTTTTAATACAGAAATAGTGTAAACTCAGAGCACACTTGACACTTAGACTTGAGAAGATTTCAGTTTAACAGTCTGGGAAATAAAGAAAACCTGACGTAAAACGTTTTCTACTTTATAGTTCATCAGTGAAGAGAATTCATATTTTAATGAAAAAAATATGTAAAAATCAGGTTAAGAGCACCCAAAGTATTTATCAAGGGCAGAAGTAATTGATCCCACTTTAGTTGTCAATCAGTTTCCATTCCATGTTCCCTTTGCCAATGGCTGGCGTTTCTGGGGATGGGATGGATTTTTTACTAGGTAAGAATGTTGTATAAAAATGTCTTCCCAGACCAAACCAACCCATCCTGTTAACTTGCCTATAGCTATCAGATGGGCAATAGGAAAAGGTCAAGGAAGAGACCTAGAGTAGCACATCTTAGAGTCCATGCTATTGCAAGTACAAGGTTCACACATGGACAAGCTTATTGATATGCTACTACACTTGCTCTAGACAAATGGCTAGGAATACACACAAGGAAAAGAAAAAAACCAGAATCTAGCTACCTTTGACAGATAATGGTGGGCAGAGGGATGTGCTGACATGTCAGTAACCAAAAAAGATAAGAAAACTTAACTATGAGGCAGGTTTTCTTGATTCTGCCATTTTTGGATAGTTCATTAGGGAGCCTGAATGGCTTAAACAATCTACTTAGTTAATCTATCAACCGGCAGTTCCAAAATATCTGTCACTGAAGCATTTGGCCACTGTATGGGCATTGTAGAAGAGACGGAAACTTCTTCTGAGGGAAAGTCCTAGTCTTTGACTTATCAGTTTTTACCTACCTGTGAGTGTGCTACTTCTTGCATCTTTCCTAGCACCTTGTAAAACACGCAGGATTAGATACCAATACAGGACAAGATACCAGATACAGGGGTAGATACCAAATACACATAGCGACACTCAGTGCACCTGGAATGTAGGACCCACATGCCTTTATCCACTTAACTGCATCCCATTTATCTACTGTGGACCAAACCCATTGTAGAAATTAAAACAACCTCACAGCTTCTTTGGCTTTAGATAATGCCTCGGACTGCCCAAGATTTCTATAGGACATCAGGCTGTGGTGTTTTCTCCCAGTTTAGTTCTATAACAAATGTTTTGGTGAAAAGTCTTTAGTATGCTACTTGCTGATGTGTTTCAAGACATGTTTGTAGCTAGTCAGTATTCGTTAAAGACTATGGGCCAGTTTGCTTTTCTGCTGCCTCAGAGACACAATGATTGCTCCGAGTTTCCTATAAGTAAAAGCTGAGACTTCCCTCCGTGTAGTGAATCCCTCTGCCAATCCTTTCAGTGGTGGGGAGCTGCCTGTCAAGGACATGTCTGAAGCATAGTGTCATTTGTTAATTTTGGCCAGTGGGATAGTCTACAAGTATCTGGTACTACAAACTAAAGAAATTTGGTAGTTGCTTTAATATATATACTGAGTCTGATGTTATAACTCTCTTTCTGCAAATCTGAGCATCTGGTAGATATACATAGATCTATCTATGTCCTCTTTCCCAGGTGTCCTATGTGTTTTGCAAGTTGTGAGGGACAATGGAAGAATAGTTATTTTGGGATGTTACTGAGCAAGGAAGTAATTCTTTTGCCCTTACGTTATAGTTAATAGTACCTAACTCCATGAGTTAGCTCACTGATTCTTCTTCTGAGAAACCTGACTAGCATTCACATGATGGATATTTGAAAATAGTTTTTTTCAGTCTATGTTACAGAAAAGCATAGTTCTATGTAACGTGTCAAGCAAAAAAAAATTCTCTGTTTAAAGAAGATGCAAAAGGCATGAGACTAATGCAGAACAAGATAAAACAGAACCAGGTTGGGTGTTGTCTGATCTCAGAAAGAGGAGTGTGTTTGCCAAAAGTTAATCAGTACTGTCCCAGGCATAAGGAACATCATGATAAAAGGCATGAAGCTAGGAGAAGGTGAGGACGAAAAGGCAAGTCAAAAGAGAAGACTGAGCTGAGTGTAAGCAACAGGAGGTGAAGCAGGAGTGGCTGAAAGGGGAGATGTTCCTAGGGCAGAGTTCTGCAGGCTTCAGAAAGTGTGGAAACATTGTGGAGAAGTGATGCAAACTACATATTACTGCTAGCAAACATGCTCTAAGAAAACAGTAAGTGGGTGACTTACTACTATTCATGTTTCCCACTGACAATTCCTGGGTACTGGCCAACACAGCAAAAGTGATGAAATATTGGCTCTAGTCCTGATTCTGTGAACTCTTTGTACTGAGCATCTATTACTATTAACAACAGACTGCTCCAAAAGGCCTTCTGGGTGAAAACAGACAAAATGCTCACATTGTGAAATTGTGGTAACCAGGAAAGTAGTTCTTTGGAGTAGCTGCCACATTAGGTAGAAAATATCTCAAACACAAGCCTTTGAATGATGTTACTCTATTATATTGTGTTACAAGCTAATAGTTGGCCTTGTGGGACTGCGGCTCTGAGCCAAGAAGAAAGATAATGACAATGGTAAATGGTAAATGAAACATAAATTTTAAGCTTTTCACTTTTCCACTGAAATGTATTAGCAAAGTACACTCAGAACAAAATAACTGCTGTGAAATGAGACCTATGCTTTGCTCTGTGAGTTTAAATCCTTCTACTCAAAAAAAGCAATATTTAAAAAAATATTTTTGTCTCAACCAAAAATAGAACAGAGGATGATAGTTTCTTGGTAAGTAACTTGACTATCATGGTCATGCTGGACTCCAGGAAAAAAAAATGCCTTCTGCTACAAAATGTTTATATTGGCTGCCTGGGTTTTCCCTGCTTTTCTCTGTTGGGAATGAATAATTAAGAAGGGAACTGGGAGTTGAAAAAGGCCTCTATGTGTTCAAGTCTAATGTCACAGCATTCCAAGGACAAAGCTCATGGTATATAGAAAGGTTTCTCTGTCAAGCAGATGAATTCAATAGCTAAGCAAGATGCCAGGAAGAGGAGTCAAACAAAGCAGAGAATTCCCAGTAGGAAGCTTTTAGTATGCACTTACGACAGGTATTGCATGAAATGGATGCAGAACACACATATGAGGGACACAGAGGCAACACACATAAGGTGTTAATAGTCTAAGCTGATGCCAAGGAAGAAAAAGAGCAGACAGGGTCAGCTACTGTTTCCTGAGCTAAATGTTCATTTTCTTATGGTGGTCAGAACTGGGGGTAGTTTTACAATGTGCAAAACACGTACTTGTAATTAAAATGAAACTCACACTGACAGAGACAAGTGAATGTCAACCTCACACAACATCTGTAGAACATTTGGGGAAAAAATTAAGCAAAACCTTTTCTTCAAATAAATAAATAGAAAGTCCACAGAAATAAGGTTCCCTGGGAATTTATATGTATCACATGAAGCCATTTCTTGGGAGAAGGCAGTACTGACGATCCTTTTAAATAGGCAGCTACTCCATTTTGTTTTTTTAATTTCCTGTTCTTTGGTTTGAAATTAGGGATTGTTGCCATTGCTTACAAACAGTGGAGGATTAAAAAAATGAAAACAAAAAAGAGTAAATAGAAGCAAAGAAAAGAGTGGAAAGGAGTTACTTGCCTGCTTTCCTTGTTTAGTATTGCCAGGCTCCTAAGTGTCTAAGAGCCAGACTCACAGAGGTATCTGGGAACTGGAAGATTCAGCTTGGTGCCTAGTTACTTGGTGCCTTGATGATCTGTAAATCTGTCCCTTCTGAAAATGGGAATTGCCTCAAGACAAGATTCAACTTATAAACTTCATTCCACTGATTTATCTTAATTGATGCCTAAGAGAAGATTAATTCATATAAATGCAGAGGTCCAAATCCTTAGCTTCTAAACCAGTGTTTAGTGCTTTACTCCACTGTGTGAATCTGGCTCCTTGTCTTAAAACTTAGGATGTAAAGGAAGGAAAAGAAAATCTGCCCCACCCTCCCAGCCCTTAGTGCTGAATGACTATTAATCTTCTTTATTAACCAAAGAATCAACAAGTATATTGTCCTCATTAAAGTGTGGCAACCTCCCTTACTGAGTATAGCTTTGTTACCTAAAATAATAAAACAAAATGAGGAAAAGCTTTTATTGTGTATGTGTGTGTGCATGCACGCATGCTCACACGCACGTGTGCACACATGCACAAAGGATACACGCACAAAGGATAAATGGGTGCAAAATTAATAAATAGATATACATATATATCCAATAGGTAGCTGGGGAGATTTATTTTATTTCTCCTATTCCTAAATGTTAGCTAGAAAGTGCAGGTTGAACATATGTCTTTACATTACAGAGTACCTATCCATCACCCAGGCCTTTTGTCAATTCACCAAATGTGACAATTACACATTTCAGAGATGAGACTTTCTAATCCTATTACTCATTCATCAACCTGAGGATGATAGCAGAAGCCAGATCGAACAGTGCCAAAAGAGCAGTGAGGAGCCTTCTCCAGTGCTGTGAAACTAGGCTTAGCTGAGGCACAATAGGTATGTAATTTAAGGTTTTGTTGAGCTGAAATCCAATCACATACTTGACTGGTAGATCACAGAAAGACACAGGCAAAAAGAATGAGATAATTCTACCTCACACAAACACTTGAATCCGGCTTTGACTTAATAACAAATGTGTGATCAACCTTACACTGTTTCTTTCCATTTTTTTATTTGAACCTAGAGATAGGATGGGAATGTAATACTTTACTTACTTGGGTACTAGCCAGTAAAATAAAAATATCAGCAGGTAAAGTAAGAACCTGCTCTGACAGATACATAGAAAAAGTGGAGGTGATCAGTATATGAAAGGTATTATGCAACTGTGGCTTCTTAGGATTAAATCTTTCCTTATCAGCATTTAGTATCACTGCATGCCATGACATGGATGGGACATGAGAGAAACGAGAGAAAAGAAGCAAACAGGAGAGCAGTGAATAATGAAAAAATGAAGTTTTTTCCCCTCTTTAGTTGTGTCATGAGCTTTTTCTCAACCCCTTTCTTGCAACTGTATTCCTGCTTTAGTTCAGAAAACCAGTGTATTCTGTATTGCACAGAAGAATCAACAGTGGCACACAGGCTAAGCACAGACATTTAAAAAGCCTGAACCAGAATCAATTCAGTCTTCACAGGTTAGTTTAAGCTTTGTAGATTGAACCAACAAGCAAGTGAACAGACATTCACTTTGATTCTGGAAATGCAGCCACATGGCTACAGTGTCTCAGACTAGAAGCTGGGGGGCACTACAGCAAGCCCTCTTTTCCCTTTGGCAGTGGCCAGAAGACTGGAGGAAAGCTGAGAGAGAAGCCCTCCAGGCTTTCCCCGCTCCTTGCTTGAGTTGGGGGACAGGGGCATGACCAGGCCCTGGCAAGCTCTCCCCTTTGCCTCAGTGTTCTGGCCCAGGGCTGATGTCTGGCCATGACCTCCCTCCCCCCGCTTGAGCAGCAAATGGGGGAAAAGCTTGTGAGTGGGTGCTTCACCCCTGCCAGGCAGACCCAGCTGCAGGGTTTTCTACCCCCACCCCCTTCTGAGCCAGCTGGAGCAGTGATAGTGCTTCAGCTGGGGAGCAGAGAGTGGTGCCAACCCTACCCTGCTGAAGCAGATGGCACAGCACAGTCCAAGGCTGCAATGTGTCCTGGGATGCTAGGGGACTGTGGGTTAGCTTGAATCAGGGAAGGGTCTGGGACAGAAGTTCCATAAATCAATTTGACCTAAATCAGTTACGTCTGATACTGAATTCAACCAGGTTTATCTTAAAACAGTTCTGGTAATTTTGTAAGTGGTTTATGTGCACTGAAGTTCTTTTCTGTTATGGGTTTAAACCAGTTTCTGATAACTTAAACTGTTTTATGTGTAACTTCTGTTTCTAGCCATACAGGTGAGATTCTCTCTCACATATGTGTCACGCTTTAGAACTGCTAGCCAGGACTGGTCACGTGTTTGTGTTTGCATGTGTGTGGTGATAGAAGGATAGGGGAGGGTGGAATCACTCAATATATATCATAGAAAGAGACAATGTAAATTCCAAGCTCTGTGTTAGTTATTTTCACTGCTAGAACTGTGGCTGACTGGGTAGTGTTTTTTAAATTCTTCATTACAACTGGAGGATTCCACACTGGCTGCACTACACATGGCCTTCTTATATTAAAAATTAAACCATGGAGCATTTTTGCTAAATCTCCAGCAAGTGACATGCTCACCAACAACCACTGCCTACAGCTGAGTTTATCAGTTTCATCATACTAGTGGTGTTCTGAGACATGGCACTGTAATCCAGCTTCTATGATCTAGATAAATTTAAGAGCATCACAACTAAATGCTTCACCTTAATTTCTTGACTTACCACATACCTTATTTTCAATCATAGCACCCATTCATGGCAGTAAAGTTTGAGAGGCTTGGAATACTTGAAAATCATGTATCTCAGACTAGACAGCTAAACAAACTGACACCCCATACATTTAGACATAATCATATTGAATTTAATCCTAATAATTTCATAGGAAGATTTAATATCTGGGGGTGTATTGTTGTCACACATTTTGGACAGTTATTTATAGATAATATGATTAGATCTTTTGAAGAAAGAATCTACAACTTACTGCAGGTGACAGTTGCTCAAGACTGTGGGGAGGCTGTTAGGAAGGCCAAGGCAGAGATGGAACTGGGACTAGTGACCCAGATCAAGGATAACAAGAAGTCCATTTTTAAATACATAGGGGGTAAAAAGAAGGTACCAGGTAACATAGGGCCTCTGCAGGATATGCTAGGAAATTTAGTGGTCACACCAGCTGACAAAGCTAACCTCTTTAACAATTTCTTTGCCTCCATCTTTTTGAGCAGGGACAGGGGCATCCCTTCTACTGGGCTCCCTGACAGACCCAGGGGAGGCGCTGCCAGGCCCAGGGTCAGTAAGGACCTAGTCAAGGAACTTCCGGTGGGACTTGATGTGTTCAAATCAGCTGGTCCTGATGATCTCCACCCCAGAGTACTGAGGGAATTAGCAGAGGTCATTGCGGGACCCCTGGCACAGCTTTACGAGCATTCATGGCGCTCTGGCGAGGTGCCGGAGGACTGGAAAAGGGCCAATGTGGTCCCCATTTTCAAAAATGAGAGGAAGGAGGACCCAAGAAACTACAGGTCCGTTAGTCTTACCTTGGTCCTGGGGAAGCTCTTTGAGAAAATTATCCAGGAGCACATCTGAGAGGGACCAGCAGGGGGGATCATGCTTAGGGGCAACCAACATGGGTTCATTCAAGGTAGATCCTGTCAGACCAGCCTGGTGGCCTTCTATGACCAGGTCACAAAATCCTTGGATGCAGGTGTCGCGGTGGACGTAGTGTTCCTGGACTTTAGGAAGGGCTTTGACACTGTCTCTCACCCCATTCTCATTAAGAAATTAGGCAACTGTAGCATCAATGTCTACATGGTCAGATGGGTTGCAAATTGGCTGGAGGGCCGCACCCAGAGAGTGGTGGTGGATGGGTCTTTTTTGACCTGGAGGGATGTGGGCAGTGGGGTCCCCCAGGGCTTGGTCCTTGGGCCTGCACTGCTCAACATCTTCAGCAGCGACTTGGACGAGGGGGTGAAAAGCACCTTGTTCAAATTCACGGATAACACTAAGATGTGGGGAGAGTGGACACACTGGAGGAGAGGGACAGGCTGTACCTAGATCTAGAAAGGTTACAGGGGTGGGTGGATGAGAACAAGATGGGATTCAATACTGACAAGTGCAAGGTACTGCACCTAGGGAGGAAGAACCAGCAGCATACCTACAGGCTGGGGAACTCCCCTCTCGTTAGCACAGAGGCAGAAAAGGATCTTGGTGTCATTATTGATTCCAAAATGAATGTGGGCCACCAATGTGGGGACACAGTCAGGAAGGCTAACCGCACCTTGTTATGCATCCACAGATGCATCACAAACAGGTCCAAGGAGGTGATCCTCCCCTTCTATGAGACACTGGTCAGGCTGCAGATGGAGTACTGTGTCCAGTTCCAGGTGCTGCACTTCAGGAGGGATGTGGACAACATGGAGAGGGTCCAGAGGAAGGCCACTTGTATGATCAGGGGGCAGCAAGACAGGGCCTATGAGTGGAGGCTATGGGACCTGAACCTGTTCAGCCACCACAAAAGAAGGCTGAGGGGGGATCTGGTGGCCATCTACAAACTGGACAAGGGGGACCAGCAGGTTATGGGAGAGTCCCTGTACCCTCAAGCACTACCAGGAGTAATGAGGAATAATGGCCATAAGTTGACTGAGGGTAGATTCAGGCTAGATATCAGGAGGCGCTACTTCACAGTCAGGGTGGCAAGGATCTGGAACCAACTTCCAAGGGAAGTGGTGCTTTGCTTCTACCCTGGGGGTCTTCAAAAGGAGGCTAGATAATCACCTAGCCAGGGTCATTTGAACCCAGCATTCTTTCCTGCCCATAGCAGGGGGTCAGACTTGATGATCTGCCAGGTCCCTTCTGATCCTACCAACTATGAAACCAACTACCAACTATGAAACAGTAAAATCCCATTTTTCCAATACCTGCAATTGAGACGCACTTTAACACACTCCCAAAGAAAGGTAAACCTAAGCAGAAACCTGACAGAATTTGAGAAAATATTGCTCACACTTATGAAACATACACCATTATTGATCTTATATAAATAGGGTGACTATATTATTTTTATGGAAATCCAGGATGAGGGAAAGAAAATCTAGGATGGGGGCAAGGGCTGGGGTGTGCATGCTCAACACACACACACACACACACACACCCCTACACACCCATGTCTCCACAATCCTCATCCCACACAGATACACACAGACCCACAGAGGGTGGCAGCAAGGATCCTGTCCAATGCATTTATAAATGAGGACACATGCAGCCTGGGCCTCATAAGTGGCTGCAGCAGCAGGGCATGAGGCTGCTGGATGCAGGCAGCCATCCCTGCTCATCCTGCACAGATGCCTGAACCCCAGCCCTGGCCTTGGTTCTGCCCAGCTCTGGTTTCCCTGCCCCACCTTATCCCACCCCAGGCGGGAGGAGCAGTGCTCAGTCCAGCCTGTCTCCCTGCCTCCAGCTGGTGCTCAGGAGAAGCCAGGCTGGGCATGTTCAAGAATGGTGGTGCCAACCTGGGACTTTTGCTTCATGTTTCACCAACTAGTAAGGAAGACGGGACACCCTATGAAATCCAGGACTGTCCCAGCAAATCAAGACATATGATCAACTTATATATAAAACAATTTAAAATAGTCATGTAGAAGAAAAAAACACTGTTTATTACAAGGTAGGCTAACAACAATGGATCAGAAATTCCTGCTAAAGAATGGGAGACCACCTGGAACAATTGTTCTCATACATCCATCTGCATGATAGTAAAATAAAATTATTTTAAAATCCTTTAACAATGGTATCTTAACCCACTTAAAGTTAAATCCATTGATAGTATAGGAATATGTAAATGTTGGAGGGAGTGTGATCAGTTGGGAGGATTCTAGCATGTGTGGTGGATGTGTCCCATAATTAAACTGTTTTGGAAGAAGGTTGGCAACTTGCTGAGGATGCCAATTATCAGATAACCCCTTAGTGTTACTATTGTACCTTCTGGAGAACTCTGTAACATATAAGGGTCTTAGGGAATTTATCATTTATCTTCTAGTGGCTGCAAGAATTACAGTTGCAAAAGCCTGGAAGAGAACTGACACCCCTAAAATCACTGACTGGTTTAAAATGTTTGGGCAGTTTTAGTAATAGAAAAGTTGTCCTATCAAGTCAGTGTTCTATAGGGGAGAAGGCAAAAAAGATGATGACTTGGAAATGTGGTTGAATTTTTTTGAACTTGCAAAAAAAAAAAAATCTTCTCCTGCTTCCAAACCAGAAAATCTGAGAAACTTTTATTGACTATTGAAGTGCAAGTTCTATGAATGAACACTTAAGAACAAATTTAGAATAAATTTAAAATTAGGGATAAGAACAAGCTAGTAAGATTTGTGTTATGCAGAGTTCCAGGGGGAAAAAAGGTGTGGGTGAATTATTATATAGAAATGAAGAAACAGGGGTTTGACTTTGGGAGAAACATTGAGGAAATACTGCAGACTGTGGGGAGGAGAGGAAGGGAATACGTTGATTTGAGTTGTCGTAGAACTGTTGATAGAAGATTAATATCTGTCTTTGTATATCTTTTGGAGGGATTGATTATGTTTATGAATGTTAAACCTGTTATTTTATGTGTTGGATTCATTAATAAATAAAATTTTAAAAAAGCTGGCAAAAGGATTTATTGAAAAAAAAAGACAAAAATGTTTAATGATTCCTGTTTGGCCCAGAAAACAAATGTTGCAATGGTGACATTGGAAAGGCATTTAAAAAAAGGCTGTGGAGCAACAAAATGCCTTCTAGCCATATGTTTTAAATTAAAGTGTAGGGCTCAGAAGGCAGAAGTCACTTAAATGCAATCAACATAGCAGTGACAATGAGAATGCGTAGGACAAAATGGGTGTGGAAAGATGTTGCCAGAGTTAATCTACAAAAGCAGGTAAAGACTATACTGCACTTTTATCAAAACACAAGATCCAGACCCTAGGACAAGGAACGGAATAAGGAACAAGAACCTCAGAGGGAGAAAAGATAAGAGGAGTCCTGCATTGGAAACAAATGTTAAAATTAAATTCAAGACTTGTTGAGCAAGACCAGTACACAGGTAGATGTTATGCTGCTTACCTTCATAAAACGCAAGAATGGTTACATATAAACTGCATCCTTAGAATAAGATGCATGTTTAAAAATGAACAGATTATTAAAAAAAACAAGTGAATGTCTAATGCACAAGATAATTTTCAGTGACACATAGGAGTACAGCAGAAGGCAGGGTAGATTTGCACCTTATAAACAAACTAAATCAGAGATTCATAAGCAGCAGCTTACTTCATTGGGTGCTATGAAGGGACTTCAGGAAGCAGAATTTCTAAATAGAAAGCAGGGGTTAGAATACAAAAGGTAGGGAAGGAGGAGAAGGACGAAAGAGGAGGCACTGTTGTGAAAGGCAAAGTGGGTATGAAAGACAACACAGTTAATCCACTGAGGAACATGGGGGTTATAAAAATTAATCCAGTTAATGGGGTAAGGATTTGTAGTCTTGGTTTAGACCATACTTAGCACAATCTAGTCTGTGGATGATTTCTTGTTCCACAATTTCCCATTCAAGTTTAAAAGTTGGGGGTTTTTTGCCTAAGAAGAGCTACCCTGAGGTCAGCAATGGAACGTCCAGGGAGTAGCGTTCCCTCTAAGCTGTGTGGCATCCACGCAGGTGCACTCATGACCGTACTGAGCACGGCTGCGCATGCCACACAGTTTAGAGGGAACGCTGCTAGGGAGGTTAAAATAATCTGCCACAGGTTTATGTATCTTTATGGAATTGAGGTCGGATCAGTGTTCATTCATTCTTTTACACAGGGACTACCTCATCTGTCCATGTAGAGAGCAGAAGGTGGTGATGGCTTATGTGACATTGGTAGAGGAACAAGTGAATTAACATTGTTAATTCATAATATAATCCATTTTATTAGATCCAGTGATGATAAGGGTGTGTGTTGATGAAAGAGTACAGCTGGCATCTGGACCCAGGGCAGTCTGATGAGAATAGGAGTTTGGTGATCTGTTGCTGGAGAGATGCCATTTGAATCTGGGGGACTGTTTGTAGGCCAGGGCAGGTTTGTCCCCATTTGCTACCTTAAGATAGTCATCATCTTCATCATTTTTCAGGGGGTTTGGAGAACATTAATGATGTGTTTAGAGGGGTTCAAGCTAGAGACTGAAGGTGACAACCAAAAGTCTTGGGGTTGGTATTGTAGCAGGTTGAAGTGGGGTCTGAGTCTGGTTTGGCAGATTTGATTGGCTATAACTTTAGGATTGTATTGTAAATGTAGGAATTCCTGATCCAGATCCTTAGGGTGTGCATTCTGGTCAGTGGGACCAAAGCAGATATGGCTATAATTTACAGCTTGGCTGTGATGGATTTAGTGGTATGGTTAGAAGAGCTCCTGGTAGTTTAGTGGGCTGTTTATAGTTTCTGATACAAGGTGGTGATATGGTGTAACAGGTTGCCCTCCCCAGTGACATTTTAGTGGCCTATGAAGGACACCCTTGAAGTCCCTTAATGTTTCACTTCTATCCTTCATTTTGTATCCTGCTTTTACTCGCCTGTCATGTCTTGATGTAAATATTATTTAGATGTCCTTACAAGAGGGAGACTGCCTATTGTACCTTTATGTTGGGGTTCTCAGCCACCATGGGCCTTGCCCCCTGTCCTTCACTTGCTCACCAGGTAGGGTTTGACTCTGAGGCTCTAGCTCCTTAATCCTCTCTGGGTCCTTGGCCCTCCTTTTGCTTTCACTAAGGAGTCAGGCTTTCTGGCCCCCTTTCACCCTGCACCGCCCAGATGCCAAGTTGTCTTTTGCCTCCTCAGGCATGGCCCTTTCTTATAGCTTGGGCTACTAGCCAAGATCCCCTCACTGGGACCGGGCTTCAAAGTCCTGCAGCCAGCTCTGGGCTACTGGCCCTATACGGTGCACCCACTAGTGCACTAGGCCTTTTGACCTTTTATGACTGCACCCCAAGGTGCTAATGAGGTCTCTTCCTCCCCTACAGCCTCAACCACAAACCACCGATCTATCAGTCAAAATACAAAAAAGTAAGTCCATGGACTATAACCACACACACAAAACAAACAAACAAATAAATAAATAAAAAATTAAAGTATGCCAGCTTACATTTTTTATGGCTCTGTGCTCCTGCTTCCCACCATCTGTTATGCTCCACCTCGTGGGGCTGCCACAGCTTCTCTGGGAGTCATCAGGAATTCTCCCTACAGCAACTAGACAGGCATCTCTGTGGAGCTCTTATGCACAAACTCCTTCCCACCTGACTGCTGCCCCAGAACTGCCTCCAAGCCCAGGGTTTTTATAGTTCTGGCCTGCCCCCTTCCGGTCACCTGACTAGCCAGCAAGGCTCAGCTTTTAACCCCTACCCTGCCAACAGGCTGTGCCATGAAAGTTATGGTCTTAAAGGGACTGGTCTGCTTTCTGGTTACAGGGTTAGGGTTCCCTGTTACATATGGCCACTGCAAACTTTCACAGTGATGTCCAAGAAGTGAATTAGCTGGGTTGAGTATGCCAGAGTCAGTCAGATAGAGGTGCCAAAGCTGTTAAAAGTCCTGATAGAATTTCTCTAGAGATTCCCTCTCATAAGCCCATATGATGATGTCATCAGTGGACCTTAGGTATACCAGGGATGTGAGAGGGCAGCTGCGGAGGAACTGGACTTGAAGGTCTGTCACAAATACTTTGGCATATTAGGGAACCATATATATGGTGTTTAGTAGGGCTGTGTGAAGCTTTGGTTCCTGACTTGATTTGGTGGAGATTTGGCCTGATTTGGTGGCCAAATCTCCAAATCCAAATTGAATCAGAGGACCCTTTAATTTCTCCAAATTGAATTGGAACCCTCCAAATTGATTCAGAGAGATTCAAAAAGATTTGGAGATTTGGACATAGACACAACTTCAAATGTTTTTTCTACATACCTTTAGGTAGCAGCTGGCTTTTGAATGCTACAATGGTGGGTCGCTTGGAGTGTCCTACAGAAATGCAGGGGGCTCCCCAGCATGCTCAGTACTGGTCCACTTCTGGATCTGCTGGGGATCATGCTGGAGGACCCCGCCCCATTCCCTCCTGACTCAGTGACTGGTGCCTCCTGGGTCTGGGGGGCATATGGGGTCCTCCTGTGGCTGATCACCAAGCTGGGGGACATGGGAGCCCCCCTGCATACTCCCTGGCAGACCTGGAAGTGGACTGGAAGTACTTCTGGTCCACTTCTGGGTTCACCACTGAGCACAATGCTCCATTCACCCAGCATCGCAGTGTTCATGAGCCATGCCTGGTACATTGTGGTATGTAGAAAAAACATTTAAAGCTGTGTGTCCCGGGACACTCCATAAGGACAAATACGTACTGGCAGCTCGGAGTGCAGCACACGAGGGGAAGAAGGCAGAGCCTGCGCAGCTCGTCAGCCACCTGTTTATTCAGCTGCGGCTGGCTGGTGATGTCAGCACAGAACGCCGGCCAGTGAACATAAAAATGGCGGTGCACACTGTGGAACCGGCAGGGAATCAGGGAGCGGAGCTGCAGCTAACCCCGACAGCGGAGGCGTCCTGGTCCACGGAACCTGGGGAGCCGGACCAGCTGGGATGAGTGCAGGCAGGAAGAGGAGGATCACCTCGATGGCGCCTTAGATGGGACAACAAAAGGACGTCAGGAGCATCATTCGAAGGTGGTGGTGGAACAACCCGGGGAGATGGAGTGAACTGCAGGTGGGAGTGCGGGGATGGTGGGACACCTGAAGAAGTCCAACCTGGGAGAGGAGGACTAGGGGGAACCTCGGAAGGGTTGCCGTCGGGGCGGATATCACCGCCGGACCTGGAGGTGCCTTGGAGTAGGCAGGGAACTAGACAACCTGAGGGATAAGGCACGCTGTTCCCTGTAGAGAGCCAGGAGGGGTAGAATGGAAGTTAGAGGGGCAGGGAGCCCAGGGATTGTGTTGGAGCATTTTTTCTTTTTTTTTCTTCTTTGATTTGTCTTCCCGGGCTCCAGGGATATAGGAAGGAAGCAGGTCCTTAAGTTAGGTAGACAGTGCCGGAGCCCCCTGGGGTGGCCCTATCTAAAGGGGTCCCAGGAGAAAGGCGTCAGCCATTCCGACACCGCTCCACAGGAGGCATGAGGCCAGGGTGTAGGGGTGGTGGAGCCCCATGAGTAACTGCTGGGAGAACCGCGGGTCAATGAGCACGCCTGATGAACGACCCCGGACACTGAGGTCTAACAAGTCGTGGCAGGGGAGCACGGGGTTGAAGACTTGGGTGGAAAACACGAGCTCAGGCGGAGAGAAGAACCCGTGAGACACTTAACACCAATTACTCGAGTGAGAGCTGCATGAGAGCGACTGGTCAAGGCCTGGCGGCTACGCTGTGTACGTGTCTGAATTGCTGATTCTCCAAATCAGCACTGAATCTTCAGATTTGGATTTGGCCAAATCAAATTTGGGACAGTGATCTGAATCAACAAATCAAATCACTGTCCCCGATTCGGGCCGAATCTGAATCCAAATTGAATAGGTCCCGTTTCACATACCCCTAGTGTTTAGCCCCCAAATGTGATAGCTGTGTGTGAAGACAGGACAGAAGAGATGATGGAAATTGCAACAGTGTCCTCATGTTGGATAATGTTCTTTACAGCTTGTAATCTGTCCTCATGGGGGATATTGGTGTTCCCAGATGTGACATCAGTACTCCAGCTGCAGCCTGACCAGTGCTGCATAGAGGGGGAGTATCACCTCCTTGGACCTGCTTGAGATGCATCTGTGGATGCATGACAAGGTACGGTTGGCCTTCCTGACTGCATCCCTACACTGCAGGCCCATGTTCATCTTGGAGTCAATGATGACTCCAAGATCCTTTTCTGCCTCTGTACGGACAAGCTAATATGCTGGTAACTGGAAACTTGTCAATACAAGCTTGTTCCTTTAGGAAATCTTTGGTATCTTGCATAGGTGGCAGTTCCCATGGGACATGGGAATAGGATAGTTAATGTAGCCAGAACCCTCCCTCTTTGATGGTGCCAATGCCAGAGGCAGCAGGATGTCCTAGGTTGCTGGGTTTGTGGATCTTGGGCTTCTTTTAGACATTAAATTTTTTTTTAAAAAGCACTTCACTGGAAGAAGCAGTGCATTACTTCAACTTGGCTCTGTGGTGTCTGTATAGATTAAGCACTTCATCAGGGCTTTTGGGCACTTTTAGCTAAAGCTAATTCATTCTATGTAGGTGTTGGTTAATCTATACAGATGTTGGGTGAGTTGGGTCCAACTAATGCTCTTCTGAGCATGCACTATGTTTGGGGTGGGGGCACATGGAGTTTACAGTGCTGTTTTGTGGGGTTTTTTTGTTTAACATCTGCAAGCAGCTTAGGGTAATAAGTAAAAGTGGCTTGGCCTGGGTTCCTGGGACCATTAATACTCCTCTGCTTTTTTACTAGTAGTGTCTTTAGGACTTTATTTAGTTCTTTCTGCTATTGTGCCATGAGGTCCTTGGTCAGGCATTTGTAAAACTCCATGTTGGAAAGTTGTCTCTCAGCTTCCTGTATGTATGCTGTTTTATCCATGACAACATGGATAAGCCCCCCACTTATCAGTCTCTGGTATGATAATAACAGGGTTGTTTTTAAGGCTAAGAATGAGTCTCCATTCTGTAGGGCTGAGGTTTTAATGTAAGCACTGTTGTTTTTTAGCAAGCTCAGTGTGACTGTGGAGGTGGAAAGAGTTTATATATACAGAGCCAGAGTAGGCTCAGGTGAAGTCCAGGAGCTTATTCTGCTATGTACATGTCAGATCTGTGCTGAGGTGATGATGGGTGACTCCCTGTCATGGAAATAATCCTTTAATCTGAGGCAGTGGAAAAAAAAAGCTTTGAGGCCTCCATACAGCTGCACTTTATTGAATAGTGGTTTGGTATAGTACAGACACCTCAGCTGGGCTGACGGTGAGATTAGATAGTTTAATAATATTACCATGTGTTTTAGGGTTGTTGCTGGAGCATGTAAATTTGGAAAGTTTTGCTTCCTTCATCTACTTCTCTCTGCTTATAGGAATATGGTCCATGGAAGTGGGGAGGGAGCCGAATATAATCTATGAGTAGAGAGATAGTTAGCCATGTTCACAGCATCTAATGAAGTGATTGTAGCTTATGCCTTTATGAACTAGTTAGTCTTCAAGCTGCCTTCTGACTATCTTCTGAGAAACTCAAACTAAAGTCTAAAAGGATTCGAAAGCTGCAAAGATTTCGGCACAGTTTCATTCAGCTGTATAGACTCTGACATTTGACCAGACAATTGCCTGGAGGCTACTAGCTAAAACAGCCTCACTTTTAGAAATATTTAGGGAAGACAATTTGAAGTTTTTTTTAAGACTTTGGTACTGGCTTTCAGGGAGACAACCAGTATGTGTTGAGTACTGGCTCACATACCAGCAGAATTCTTCATTTGGAAAGAGAACAGCAGTTTTACCTAGATTAGCCATGGACATAGGACTGTACAAGAAATATGCTTTCCTCGGTGTTCACGGACTTCTCAGTAGCTAAACATTCTTTTGCTGACGTGGAATCAGGTTGCATTTTTACCACCTCTTCTTGCCTAATGATAAAAACCACACAGCATGGTTATATTAATGTTTTGTAACAGCTACTGTACTGGTGGCATGTGTGAACAGGCTTTGGAGTTGGCATGAACACAGATGTATCCCAAGAGTATGGCTTCTCCTGTGGGTCAGGAAGTATTTCTGAGAGGAAATTCCAAGGAATATTTTATTTCTTCCCCACTTGAGGAAAGAGGAGAAATGTTAGCTAACAGCAACACCAGCTCTTCCTCTGTTCACTTTTCTAGCTAATACAACTTTGGTTCTTTTGTTTACCAAGTGAATGTAGATAAGTAGATTGCAAGGGCATATAATAGTTCTTTGCTACCATTACTACCACTACTATCAAACCTGCCTGTAAAGGTGTCAGTGATCTCCAGGGATCCTGATTTCCTGTGTTAAAATATCCAGAATTGTCTGATAAAAATCCAAAATTCTCTGATTAAAAAACCCCAAATCCACATTTTTCTGCAATTAAAATGAAACACCATTATCTATCTATCTATCTATCTATCTATCTATCTATCTATCTATCGATTAAATACAATGGTTTAGTGATATATTTACAATTTTAAGGCAACTTGGAAGCCTACCAGTGCCTCAATCATTATAATAAAATAAATTCTAAATACCTATATATTGGCATTTCATAGTTTCATAGTTTCTAGGGTCGGAAGGGACCTGAGTAGATCATCTAGTCCGACCCCCTGCCATGGCAGGAAAGAGTACTGGGGTCAAACGACCCCAGCAAGGTGTTCATCTAACCTCCTCTTAAAGTCCCCAGCATAGGAGCCAGCACCACTTCTCTTGGAAGTTGGTTCCAGATCCTAGCTGCCCTGACCATGAAGTAGCGCCTCCTGATATCTAGCCTAAATCTACCTTCTGCCAGCTTGTGACTGTTATTCCTGGTCACTCCTGGCAGTGCTCGGGGGAACAGGGACTCCCCCAATGCCTGCTGATCCCCCCTGACTAATTTGTAACAGGCTACTAGATCCCCCCTCAGCCTTGTCTTGTGGAGGCTGAACAGGTTCAGGTCCCATAGCCTCTCCTCATAGGGCCTGCCCTGCTGCCCCCGATCATGTGAGTGGCCCTCCTCCGGACCCTCTCCATGTTGTCCACATCCCTCTTGAAGTGTGGTGCCCAGAACTGGACACAGTACTCCAGCTGCAGCCTGACCAGTGCAGCATAGAGGGGGAGTATCACCTCCTTGGACCTGTTTGAGATGCATCTGTAGATGCATGACAAGGTGCGGTTGGCCTTCCTGACTGCATCCCCACATTGCAGGCCCATGTTCATCTTGGAGTCAATGATGACTCCAAGATCCTTTTCTGCCTCTGTACTGACAAGAAAGGAGTTCCCCAGCCTGTAGGTATGGTGCCGCTTGTTCCTCCCCAGGTGCATCACTTTGCACTTGTTGGTGTTGAATCCCATCCTACTCTCATCTGCCCATGCCTGTAACCTGTTTAGGTCTGATTGCAGCCTATTCCTCCCTTCTAGCATGCCCACATCCCCCCAACATCTTAGTGTCAGCAGCAAATTTGAACAAGGTGCTTTTTACCCCCTCGTCCAAGTCACTGATGAAGATGTTGAACAGTGCGGGCCCGAGGACCGAGCCCTGCGGAACCCCACTGCCCACATCCCTCCAGGATGAAAATGGGTGTGGCCCCCCAGCCCGTTGGTGACCCAGTTGACTGTGTGGGTGTCGACACCACAGTCCCCCAGTTTCTTAATGAGAACAGGGTGAGAGACAGTGTCGAAGGCCTTCTGAAAGTCCAGGAAGACTATGTCCACTGCTACCCCTGCATCTAATGATTTGGTGATCTGATCAGAGAAGGCCACTAGGTTGGTCTGACAGGACCTGCCACTAATGAACCCATGTTGGTTGCCCCTAAGCATGACCTCCCCTGCTGGCCCCTCGTGGATATGTACCAGAATAATTTTCTCAAAAACCTGCCCAGGATCGAGGTAAGACTAACTGGCCTATAGTTTCCTGGGTCCTCCTTCTTCCCCTTTTTGAAGACGGGAACCACATTGGCCCTCTTCCAGTCCTCTGGCACCACTCCAGAGCACCACGAGTGCTCGTAAGGCCATGCCAGGGGTCCTGCAATGACCTCAGCCAATTGCTTTAGTACTCTAGGGTGGAGATTGTCTGGACCGGCTGACTTGAATACATCCAGTCCCTCCAGAAGTTTCCTAACTAGTTCCTCACTAACCCTTGGCCTAGGTGTGCCTTCTCTGGGGCCTAAGGGGGGCCCAGAAGGGGGGTGACTGTTCCAGTCCCTGCTTAGGAAAATGGAGGCAAAGTAATTGTTAAATATGTTGGCTTTGTCGTCTGGTGTGATGACCAAATTTCCTAATGTGCCCTGCAGGGTCCCCACATTACCTGGAACCTTCTTTTTACCCCCTATGTATTTAAAGAAGGACTTCTTATTGTCCTTAATCTTAGAAGCTAGTCCCAGTTCCATCTCTGCCTTGGCCTTCGTGACTGCCCCCCTGCCTCCCTGAGCAACTGCAGTATAGTCATCCCTGGTGATGGCCCCTCCATTCTGTTGGGTGTACGCCTCCCTTTTAGCTAGGAGACATTCCCTGATGCTTTTGGTGAGCCATGGGGTGCTTTTGGTGCCCTCCTGCTCCCTTTGATCCATGTTGGGATTACCTCCCTTTGGGCTTGGAGGATCATCTCCTTAAGGATCAACCACTCTCCTTGGACACCTAGCTCCCCTCCCCTCTGGGACCTCAGTGCTTCCCCGACTATTCTCCTTAGCTTATTGAAGTTTGCCCTCCTGAAATCTAGGGCTGCTGCCTTGCTGCAGGCCTTTGCCACCTTGCACTGGATGGTGAATTCCAGCAGGCAGTGATCACTGTCGCCCAGGTGGTTGAGCACCCACAGCCCCCTCACCAGGTCGTCTCCCATGGCCAGCACCAGGTCCAACAAAGCTTCTCTCCTGGTGGGGCTGTGCACCTCCTGTGTTAGATGGAGGTCCTGCATTCTGGCTAAGAACCTACGTGAACGGTCAGTTCTGGATGGCTGCTCTTCCCAGCAGATGTCTGGGAAGTTCAGGTCCCCCATGACTACCACATCCTTAGACTTCATTACCTCTGTGAGCTGACCTAAGAATTCCTGGTCGAGCTCTTCCCCTTGGTTGGGAGGTCTGTAGTAGATCCCCACTGTTAAGTCTCTTTCCCCTCAACCACCTTGTATTCTAACCCAAAGCACTGCAGAGTGCCCTTCCTCTGATTCTTTGTTAATTGATGAGGATGGGTATTCCTCCTTAATGTAGAGTGCCACGCCCCCACCTTTCCTTCCTATCCTGTCCCTCCTGTACAGCCTATAGCCCTTAACATTCACTGCCCAG
Organism: Crocodylus siamensis; assembly: GCF_052110815.1. Taxonomy (NCBI): domain Eukaryota; kingdom Metazoa; phylum Chordata; order Crocodylia; family Crocodylidae; genus Crocodylus; species Crocodylus siamensis. The sequence continues at coordinate 29,622,649 of NC_143403.1, forward strand.
TCATGCGTTGAGTCCCCACGTTTCAGTGATGCCCACTATGTCCAGGTTGGTGTCAGCTAGCAGGAGGGTGAATTCCTCCTGCTTGTTTCCCATACTACGAGCATTTGTGTAGAGGCATTTGAGGCCTCCTGTGGATGTGTCTATTGGTCCCCTAATCACAGTATTGACCTGACCCCTGTCGCTTACCTGTGTATATGTTTCGCTCGTCAGTCTAGGCTGGGCTGTACTTGTGGGTGTTGGTTAGTCTGGCAGTCCACCCTTGTCTTCCCCTTCCTCCAAGGAGCCTAATTTAAAGCCCGCTGGAGGAGGTCCACCAACCTAGAAGAAAACACACACTTACTTTTAGGGGAAAGGTGGAGCCCATCCCATCCGAGTATGTCTCTTGTGATGTGCTGGTCATAGTTGAGGAAGCCAAAGCCCACCTTGAGACACCATTCCCAAAGCCGCCAGTTGGTCTCCGTGATGCACGTTTCATGCCGTCTTCCATGTCCACTCATTTTTGGGTTTTGGGTTTTTTTTATAATGGAAAATCAGAGCTCTCCCTGCTTCCTATACTCATCAGGGACATGGGTCCAGCTGCGGCTGTCCCCCCCATTGCTTTATGGCACTAAGCAGCCCTGATATGCTGGTACCTTGCTCCTGTCCATGCCGTTGCTCCTCACTCCCAACCCACAGCCCCCACCCACCAGCCCTGCTGGTGCCCCTTACTGCTGACCTGCACACCCCCGCCATCTCTATCGGTGCCCATTACTCCCTATCCACAGCCCCCTACCCCTTCTTGTTCCTGCCAGTGCCTGCCCTCACTCATGATCTGCAACCCACTGGCCCTGCTGCTGCCCCTCACTCCTGACCCACAGTTCCCCACCCCCGCAAGCCCTGCTGGTGCCCTTCACTCCTTACCCAGAGGTCTCCAGCATCCCTGGAGCTGCATTCCTGTGCTGTGGCCACTGCTGCCATCTCCTCATGGGAGTGGGTGGCAAGGCAAGTGTCCTGAGTCTTCACCAGCACCAGGCATGCAGGTAAGAGACTTGGGTACTTAGCTTCTCCCCCCGGGGTGTGCCGGTGGAGGGAGAGAGGGGAGGCAGGCAGCAATCAGGGAGCCCTATGCATTTCCGTGAAGTTCCATCACGAGCCGGGACTGGGTATCCCCTGCCCCATCCCAATGGTGCCTTCCTGCCCAGACAAGCTGCAAGCTGCAACTTGCCTGCCTGCCGATCTCTATCCCTGGTGGGGTGCAACAGGGCTGGATCCTGGCATAGGTATGCTGCCTGAGGTCCTCCATGCTGGCCTGAGAGTGCCTGCAGACACCTCCCTGCTCCTCCAGCCCCAACCCCTGCCCTGCCCCCCCCACCGGGTCTTCCTGCAGGTCCCCCCTCAGCCTTGGCAGTATGACCCATACCCAGCCCACAGGGCCCCCCTGCAGCCCTGTCAGTGTCCCTCATTCATGATCTGCATCCCCCTGCCCCCTCCCCCCTTGACCTGCCAGAGCAGGGCCCCTAGCTGCTCCCAGCCCACAGGCTCCAGCTTCCCTCCAAGCCCCACTTACCCCAACGGTTGCAGGTAGGAAAATGAGTCTAAGCCAGCCCTGGTTGACTCAGAGTCTCAGGTCCTGCCCATGCCCATGCCCATGCCCATGCCCATGCCCATGCCCCTGCCTCCTTCCCTTCCATCCTCTTCCCCTCCCTCTCTGGACAGGGCTTAGGGTTTCCTTCCCTTTTTTCAAGCAGCTGTTGTAGGCTCTTGTAGGAATTCTGCCAATCTGCAGAGGGCTGTTTGCAAAAGGGGAAACCCCGTGTTTTCCCACTTTAAAGGGGAAAATCCATGTTTTTCTCATTTAAAGGGGAAAATCCATGTTTTTCCGCAGGTAAAGGAAACCCTGGATCCCTGGTGATCTCTCTGGTGTTTGCAAATGTTCCCAGCAGTTTATTCTGATGTAACACTTGTGCATTGAATCATGGAAGGAGGAGGAAATGTTCTTCAGCACTTTCCTTATCTGTAAATCTGTGGCTGTTAGGGTATATGTGTGTTAGTTCAGCACTTCAATAAACTAGTGTACTTATTTAGATAGCCACACAACCTACAATCTGTATTTTTAATAGTGATGGAATTTTTATGATCTAACCTAACTTTATAATTTATTTATGATATATATTATCAATAAATACAGATTAAACTATCAGAGAAAAGATTTGACAAAAATCTCAGAGCAGCATTATAAAGAAGTAAGTACATAGAACTTTGGAGGAAGAGCACAGATTGAAGGAAGGGAGAGTTTAAAGGAGGCAACAGAATGTCAGTTTGTGTGCATATGGCTGGAATGCTAACTGTAATTGCAATATCTAGGTATATAAAGAACTATCCTAATTAAAAGCCAGTTTAATTTTTACAAACATAGAGTCCTCTAATGTTGTTATTCAGCATCCAGGATATCCAGGATATAAAAAAGACAGCTAGCATAAAAAATAAATATTTGAATAGTGTCCTCACTGACAGCTAAAATGCTCATTGATTTCAATGGAAGTAGAGCTAAGCCAGTGCTGAATGTTTTGGAAAATCCTACCCTTAATCTTTTATGTCTGAAAGAACTGGGGAAAAAAGGAAAAGAAAAAGAAAAAAATGGACAGAAAAGTTATGAAGTGGGAGATACTAAGAAAGAGAAGAGGAATGCCAGAGCAAATGGAACAGAGGTGCAAAATTACTGTGTATGGATAGGGGCATGTGCCCCCTTGATTTGTATGTGGGGAGAGGTGGCTACTGCTGTGTGCTGGGCTTTGTGCCCTGAGCCCTGCTGCAGCTCAGGGCTTGGGGTGCAAAGTCTGGGGCGCAAACCCCAGTGTGCAGCGGCAGTCACCTTGCCCTGCATACAGATCAGGGGAAACATGCCTCCACTGGGGTGTGTCCAGCAGCCAGGGTGTGTGTAGAGCCCGGATGAGATGCCCGGGTTCTGACTCACCTCCATCCTGGCCTAGCTGAGGCCCCACTCACCTGGTGGCAGGGGCACAGGGGCATAGGTGGCAGAAGGGAGAGCTAACAGGGCTTTCCCAAATGCAGGGCAGAGGTAGGGCTGCAAGGCAGCCTGGTCACAGGCTTCTGGCAGCTGCAGCAAGGGTGGGGAGGGGCACATGTGCAGCAGTGAAGGGAGCAGTGGGGCTGGTGCAGGTGCATCCATGAGTGATTCATCCAGGGGCATGGAGAGGGAGAGGTACGCAGCCTGGGAGGGCATGGAGGCCACGTGCCCCTGGATCTGGATAAACTTGTGGCTCTGTCCCGCACTGCGTCCTGGCTGTGCAGGGCCTGCCCCTGCCCCACTTTGTTACTCACCGCTGGTGGGGGGGGTGCAGATCAAGGCCCAAAGTGGTGCGGGAGGGAGCAGAGCACAAGCAGGAGCAGGGGCTGGGGTGTGGGGGATAAGTGGAGGCCTGGGATACATGTGTCCCCAGGCCTCAACTTGTCCCACCACCTGGCCCGGCCAGGGCCCCACTCCTTCCAGCCCCTACTCCTGCTTGTGACCCACTCCCTCCCTTACTGCGGGGACCTCTATCTACCTCTCCCACATGCCCCTTTCCCCTCCCCCCTGCACTGTACCCCACAGACTTACCTGCTGGGGGGGCACCCCTAAATAATTTTTTCTCCCTTCACCTTGATCTGCCTGCCCTTCCCTCTCCACAGACTGACTTGGGGGGGATGGAGGGGTGGCACAGGGTAGATCTTGGGTTGCTTTTTAATTCAAAAAGTGATCTCCTACCCAAAAAGGTTAGAGACCACTGGCTTAGGTGAACTGAATCCAGAAATACTTGCCTGAATACTCGTGGTTGTCTGAGCTACATCTGTTATAGTTTTAGCTTGTTTTCTAGAGTAGGCAGGAATATTTTTTTTCCCTCATTCTACCACTAGCATCTTAACTCCCCGAGAAAATACTAAGATAATTTGATTAATCACCTGGATGATAATGCAAAGCAAAGATCTTAATAAAACAAATACACAACCAGTCCTTTAAAGTCTTCTGTTTCACAAAAATGTGGGACCAGCAGCTAGCATTTTTAATGAATTTCACTTGTCTTGCTTTAACAAAGGGTAACTCCTGAATGGCATCTTTCAGATCAATACTCTCTGCAGCTTGGCTTCCATTTGAAATTAAAGCAAGACCCATCAACTAGGACACAGCCTAAAATGCAAATATAGCTTTATAAGCTTAGGTTTTGAAAAATGGCATTTTTTCTTGTGACAGGTACAGGCAAGCTAAATACAATCCTGAATGGTTACATTTGGAATCAAGGACAAAAGCTTATGTTTGTACAGAAACTCTAGTGCAGCTTTAGGACCTGTTCCAGGTTTCAGCCACTTACCAAAAGCTTGAAATTTGTTGCAGAGGTCCACAGCAATACCTGCTGTGGGGTGCTGACACATGATCACCATGCAAAGAAGGACTGAAAATAGATTTCAGTTATTTATTTAGCAGGCTACACAGCAGAGTGCAGTGGAAAGGAGGGGTGACAAAGTGCAGATCCCCCATGTTAAACCAGACTTCCATGGGCCAGACTGGACCTCTTCTTGGTCTAGATCTGCACTGCAGGCCATAGGTTGTGATCTCTGCTTTAAACAAAAGCAGATGCTGTGGTCCTTCAGTGTGGATACCTTCACTCTTCTGTTTTCATGGTCCTTCCTGCATGTTCTACTTTAGGCAAAAATCTTCGTTGCCAGTCGACTTAAAAGGAATTTGTGTTCCACAGTTTTGTCCCTCTAGGTTCCAGACTTTGGCAGTATTCCTGATAGTGGTAAATTGTATTAGTAGCTATTGAATGGCAGAAATGTTTAACTAAGCTGAAGGGCTGGTGTGTAACCATTTCTCCTCCCAGGAAGTTATCAGGGCAGCTGTGGAGAGCTCCTACTTCAGGTACACTCTGAATAGCCTTCCTCGCTATGGTTCACATTAAAAATGTTGATTATCTGTCACTCTGCCATTCCCCATCTTTCAAGCTACCAGACTTGCAACACTCTGTAGAAGTCATTTACTTGCCAGTGGTACCGTTAGCCCTTTGTGAACAATTAAGCTAAGGGTGAAGGTTGTAATATATCAGTTTTGCTGACCATATTAAATTTTATTTTTACTGAAAGGAACTTTTTGTCTCTTTTATCAGGAGAAAATTAAGCTGTGAACTGGAATTCCATCAGGCTGTCTACTGTGAAGCCCTGTGGCTTTAGCAGAGGGCAGCAGTGGTCAGAAACTGCACTCAAAAGGCAAATTTATTTCTTTTTTATTAAAAAGAACAATTTATGGCCTGTACAGTACATCTTAAAGAGGGAACTTAACACAATACACTGTATTTTCCCATTGCTTTTAAAGGGCCTGATCCTGTGACATAAAAGACACCTCCTGGGAGGTGTTGAACTCCTTCAGTTGCCACTAAAGTCATAAGGAGTTCAAGGCATTCAGGATTGGCCCCAATCAATTGCTATGCTTCTGTTTTATGGTTTTAAGACTGGATGTTCCTTTTGTGTCTGAAAGGGATATATCTCCCAAGAAAGATGTTAAATAAATGTTAGTGTGTTTAAATATGAACTGAAGGAGCTCCAATATTAGGCTTTGGGTAAGATTTTTCCCCTGGTTTTAAGTTAGAAATACAAAGGAAAGGGTGACATATTCAAAACGCACTGAAAATGCAGCGTTGGTACAACTCTGTTCTTACCGAGACCAATGGGAGTTGATCCTTATTTGTGAAATCAGGTCAACATCAGACACCTTTGAAAAATACCAGGCAAAAATAGTTTGTTTTTGTACAGTTGCATCATTTGTGAGAACAGTTTTGTTTAAAAGGAAAAAAAAAATGATTTGATTAAGAAAATAAGTTACAGAGCAATCAATTACTAATTTCTGGCCCTCAAGAGCAGACAGTTTGTGATCTAAGTGTCAAGGTGGAAATGCCAAGACACCTTGGAAACACAGCTTTAAATCCTACCTGGGCTGACTTGGCCACTGGGTTGCATTCCATACTGTGTTTTGGTGGGGAAAGGGTAGTCTTTTGGATCCAAAAAATTAAGATCTTGTTTTTTTCTGTGTGGATATTAAGTAACCTTTTCCATTTTTATGGCTCCTAAAAATGTGTATGCTATTGCATTATTAATTTACACTCAGTAATTATAAGTGTATACACTGGCATAAACAAGTGCAACTGGCCAGATTTTTTTTTGCAGTTTCTGCACATATCTGCATAATTGTATGTATATATCACCAAATTACTCTGTAAAGATCCTAAAGCTTTTTTCTTTAGTAAGAATAGAGGTTTTACTCTATTGTCTCAGCCTCACATGACTCCTCCCACTTTGTTACATAATAGACCACATTCCAGTCATCCATATTATCTTGTTTTCATGCATAAGAAAATGACATTTCAGTAAAGGGAGTCTACCACATACAGCATAATTTGTAAAACACCACATGGAGTGAATTATCCTTTAAAATTTATCTTCAACACAGACATTAGAAGATAGACGACCACAGGAAAGACCAATTATTAGATTAGTGAAAACACTTTTTTAAGTTGGCATGTTATTTAGCAATAAGAAAATAAAATGGTTTTGACCCCCGTTAGTCAAACACAATAGCTTCACTAATTTATCATGTAGTAAATACATGTATAAAAACTTAATTGTAAGTTATGCATGTACAAGAGCTAGAAAGCAGACCATTTTTAAAATTTTTAATAGGTTGTTCTTGTTAGCAATGGATGATGAGATTTCTAGCCTTCCTCTTTAGTTGCTCAGGTATTTGTGTAACTTGTGCATTACTTGCTTTATTTCTGCATAAATACTTTTTTTTTGTTTGCCACTCATGATCACTGTGGTACGGGTTTGACTTACCATTACTGCAAGAGATAAGAACTAAAAGTAAAGGGGACAATCCTTGTTTCCATTCAAGTCAATGGGAGCTTTGCCACTCACTTCATTGAGAGAAGGATCCCTATTCCCCTTAAGTCATCAGGAAGATTTTTTTCAAAATAAGTGCAAGTAAATCAATGTGTAATGTACACATAATAAGGGAATATAATAACATTAAGCAAGACAAAGAATTTCTTCTTCTTTCACTCACATGCAGTCAGACATCTGGTTGTTTAATTAAGGCATTGTTTTTTGCTGGTATTCTTCTTTGTGTTCCTCTTATTTTCCCTGAGGTTTTTTTTTTTAATTGATATAAATAGCTCTTTTAAAGTGAACCTATCCAAACACTATCCTTTGTCAAATGCTTCAGAAATGATGATTTTATCAATTATAACAAATCAGCATGGCACACTGAGCTTGTTGTGGCGCTAGCAGAAATACTGTCTTAAGATGCCATGCTTAGCAAGTGCCATTTATTATCTCAGAGTGCCACTGCAACAGAGGTAAAAGATCAAGAAATGAAAAGGATGGGAAGCTTGCAGTTCAGGTAGTTCTTGCCCTCTAAAGAAGCAAGTTGTTCTTGCTTGTAGAAATACCTGTCATAATTACTGCCAGCCTTACTAATTCTTGGTTTTTTCCCCAGCACATCTTTTCCCATGATAGGGATTTTGTGTCAATGTCATTAGGGCATCCTGTTACAATTGACAAGATTATAGCATCTTTTTATAGCCATAGCCAGCTTAAGATATAAGGGCTATATATATTTGGGATATAACATATAACTCCACCTGCTACAGGAAAAAGGTATGGTTGATATCATGGGGTCTTCCTCCTAGCCTAAACCTACTGCAAATATGTGGGCAAATGCACCTCACCTGTATCATAACAGACCCAAGGAATGCATGAGAAGAGGAAGAGAAATGGAAATACACTTTGGGAATGTGTCTGAGGTCTTATTTGAGAAATGTTCTCTGTGACTGTAGAGTTCTAGCCATAACAATCAACTCAGGTAGCTGAGCTCTGATGCTTTCTCAGAATTACAATGTGCTGTACATGTACTGCACATGATCAGGGGTTGGGGGAAAGACTTCACTTTAGACCTCACTCATGTAAGCTGTCTCCAGCTGGCAGCTTAAATGCTGGAACGCAAATCCGCATTGCAGGTACTTCATACTGCTGCTAGGTGATGTGTAGTGCCTATAAAGGATTGCCAGGATAAGAAAATACTATTCTGCCTAATATTTCTACCTACCAGCTCTCTTTTGCCTATCATATATTCTGTATTTTGTGCTATCTCAAACCATGACAACTTTTTTTCCCTCAGTAATCTGTCTCCCAATCATAATATTATGTCAAACTGAATTCCCTGCTGGCTAATAAACTTTATTCCTGAAGGAGAATGTTGTGCAATGCCTAGCTTTCAGCTATTAAACATATACATTGACATATATGACAACTTTTGCACTTCTTTCCTATACCACATAATCTTCAAGATCATTAAAGCTAGACTCTGAGCTTTTTCATGCTCAGTGTTAAAGTAGCACTTTTTTATAACGAAGCTTGAAGTGGTAGGTTTTTGCTCAGCACATAGTTAATACTAAGAACCAGTTCTTCATCTGATGTCAAGCACCAATAACCATTGAAGCAGATGAAGCTACATTGATTTATGTAGCTTCATTGAGAGCTGAGAATCTAGTCCAATATCTGGTATCACCATGTGTACCACATAGATACCAGCTGTGGTAGTGTTTTGTTCTTGTGGGGCTTACAGCAGCTTCACTGAGGGGAAAAAGGAAAGTATATAATGGGAGATAAGCATTTCTGGTGGTAGAAGAGAGATGTGTGACGAAAAAGGGACTTAAAATTGAGAGAGAAAGTCACTAGAAATAAGATAGATGTGAACTAGCAAGATGTGAACTTAATTACTTTGCATCTGGTCTCTTTGTTAATACTCAGTGTTATAAATGGCTTCTTCAAACTGTGTCTGTTGTCTCTCTCATTGGCATGGATCTCACTACAGTAATCCAAGTTCTACTGATTTCTAGGACCACATTCCATGGTTAAGTACAGACAGTCAAAAAGCCTGAGGCTGAATAGATTCAATCTTTGCAGGTTAGTCTAAACTGTGCAGATTGAACCAATAAGCAAGTGAACAGACATTCACTTTTGAATCTGGCAATGTAGCCACAAGCCTACAGTGACCCAGACCAGAAGATTGGTGGTGCTAGGGTCCACCTCCCTATTTGGCTGGGGCAGATAGCGTGGGCCAAGTCTAGCCCATCCACCCTGTCTGGGGATGTGTGTGTGTGGGGAGGGGAGGCGGGGTTTGTGGGGGAGGTGAAAAGCATCCTGGGATGCTGGGGACTGTTAACTTGAATCTGGAGGGGATCTGGGACAGGAGTTCACTAAACTGATTTAAACTAAATTAGTAATAGTTGAGTCTGATACTATATCCATCCAAGTTTATCTTAAACTGGTTTGGGCTATTTTGAAAGTCATCCATGAGCACTGAATTTCTGTTGTGTTACAAATTTGAACCATTTTCCAATCGCTCATACCAGTTTATGTGTAATTTCTGTCCCTAGCCCATAGATCCATAGGTCTATGATCCTGCAGATCATATTGAAACCAAAACTAGTGCAATGTGACATGTCCCACTTCTTTATATGGTAAATTAATAGGAACTCATTATAACAGTTCTTTAGTAGCTGCAATATCTTTCTATTTGCATATGTCACAGCTCAATGTGTTGACTTTTGTCTATATTAATTTTGGTTCTAGCTACTTCCCTCTCCTTAAGTCGCGTACTTAAAAGCTATTATAATCTGTAAGAAGTTAATTTCAGAGTGCTAGTGGCATGACATTCTCTGAAGGAAGGCCCTGGATTTTAAAAATTGTTATCAGGCTACTTTTTAAAGACTGGATTTGTTGATCTTCACAGAAAAGCGGCAGGTGTCATTTTACTTCAGCATTTGACTATAGGGAGGGGTAGCTCTTTTTTTATTCTTCTTTGTCTGACAATGTCCAGGTTGGTATGTGTTTTTATTATATTATGTTCCTGTGCCCTGAGTCACAGGGAAAGGATCTCTAAAAATAAATAATACATCTGCTTGACATTTTCCCCCCATATGTATTTTTTTCCAGGAGTATACTTGTTTTTTCGCTTTTTAAATGCCAAGGGGCAATTTGGTTTCTGTCAAAATGAAGGGTAAAATGCCCACTGACTTGAATGGAGTCAGACTGAGGCTTGGAATGAAAGTCCACACAATTTCTGGTTAACTTTGATTCCCTTTTGTCCGGCATTGCATTGACACACAAAAGAAAGTCAACCAGCTGTGCTGTAGCTGAAGAAGGATGGCTGTGTCTCAGAAATCCATTGCTCCAGCTGTATCAGGCTGTTCTTGTGAGCCAGGGATTTTGTGCACTTCAGCCTGGTGCATGCTATAAAAGCAGACTGTAATTGCAAATGTGTGCTGAAATAGAAGATCAAGTTCAGAGTGAGGACACAATAGTACAAAACCCTCTGGTATGGAATAGCTGTAATAAACTGCATGAACAAAGGATGGTCCATACCTTTGCCCACCTCATACCTTTGCCCATCTTCTTGGGAATACAGCCTCTCTACCAAAAAGATGCTCTGGCCTCTTTAGAGTTGAAGAGACAGAGAATGTTATCCTATTCTTCATGCACAATTATGAAAATAAACACTTATAGCTTCATTTCCAGGTTTGGTTCTACTTCCATAGACGTTCAATGGGTATACAAATAAATCTCATGGTCTGAAGCTCTATTTGAAACTATTTTCACATACAGTTATATATACCCAAGAGAGAAATGACACCATGTGAATCAGTTGTGGTGATGGCAGTAAAATAGTGTATAAAACTTACTGGTAGCTCTTTAAGGACTAAGCAATTATGTTTATTCAGATGGAGAAAAAAGAGTACAAAGTTAACTTGTAGCAGATCTGTGGGCACAGTGAAAAAAACCTTGTTTCCAGTTCAGAGTACTAGCCTCTTGTCCACATGCTGTTAGGAAATTGCTCTTCAGAGCTTTAAATCCATAGGATGCTAGATTGCCCAAGGCCCTTGAACACATGCTTAACATGAGTTGTTTTGTTAAAGTCTGGAGTAAGTGAAGGTACTGATGTAACAGCAATAGGACTATGAAGTGGTAGCATAGGCTAGGGCAGCCTTTCTCTGACAGACTGAGTACCACCAATTTAAAATGATACGGCCTTAAGTACCACCGGCAAATTTTCATACACATAGATATAACAGACTATATATTAAAACAACATCAAAACATTTAATAATCATAAAACATTGTTTTATCAGTTACAGTAGCCATATAAAACAATTGTAAATTGGAAGAAAAAATGTAAACTTTTTTGGCAACATTTTTGGCTGGAGTACCAAAAAAACCCACAATGTATATCCCGTAAGGTTCCCAAATGTGGGCACACAGGAAAAACAAAAGTGGGGCGGAGGGGACATGGCAGGATGCACTGCATATTCATATAGTTAATATTCATAAAGTTGCTTCTTTTTTTTTTTACAGTAAATACCAGGTTTTCTAAAAATTCTAAACCGGGTAACAATAAATAAAACTTTGTATACTACCTTTTTTCTTGTGTATTCTTTTTTGTTAAGCATGTTGTAATAAGGGGTGGGGGGAGAGAAGAGAGAGAAGAGAAAGAAGAGACAGAGACAAGAGAGAGAGGAAAGAGAGAGTAGAGAGGGAGAGGAGAGAGAGAAGAATGAGAGATAGAGGAAAGAGACAGAAGAGAGAGAGGAGAGAAAGAGAGAAGAGAGAGAGAGAGACAAAAGAGAGGTATGGGGTGAAGCAAAGGTGGGGGAGGTTGTGCGGGCAGGCTGGCCCAGTCGGGCCCTTGGAAAGTAGCAGCCAGAGGACAGTGGGGGCTGGGAGGGAAGCGATGGCTGCCCTGGGGCTCCACAGATTCAGACACAGCAGGGTGTGCAGCTCAGTGGTGGTGGGGTGCAGCCACCCTGCTCACAGGGGAACACTGCCTGGCTGGGGCAGGACACTGGGTTGGGGGGCTCTCTGCTCAGCCTGTGCACACCAGACACAGTACAAGTGGGGCAGAGCCCCCCCAGACCACAGCCAGGACTCTCTAAGCTCTGGAAACATCTGCTTGGCACTTAGATGGCCGGGAGCTGGTACAGCAGTATCCCTGTACAGCACCTGCTCCAGCCCTAGGCCCCTGAGGGGAGCTGCAGGTGGGCAAAGCCTGGGCTTGGGCAGGCTGTGGCAGCTGCGCCGGCTGTTCCCAGGATCTCCCATGGCCAGACCCTTGCAGCAGGGGTGGCTCTGCCCTAGTTGCACAGTGCCCAGCATGCAGGGAGGCCAAGCCCAGAGCAGCCCCCCCTCAAACCTGGTATCTTGCCTCGGCCAGGCAGCATCTCCTCAAGCAGTTGTGCAGGACCAGCCAGGCCCCATCTCAGCTGCCACTGGGCACCCCTTTCCACCCACTATGGTCCTTCCTGGAGTGACCTGGGCCTTTCTAGGGGCATGGGGGACCCTGCTACTGTGCGCATCCCAGGGTAGGCACGGGGGTCACCTACCCCCCAGATCTATGTTCAGGGCAGAGGTGCTGCTGCTGGGCTCTGCATGGTAGGACCCGCACATGGCACATGTGCCCAGAAGGCATGTGGCATCACATGTTGCCATGAGGCAATGTCAGGACATCCCTGCCCCACACACAAACCCAGGTGGCAGATGCTCCTTCATGCTTACCCTGGATGAGCCGCCCAGGGCTCCCACCATCCCCCCCCCCCCTCCCCACTCATCCCTGGCTCTGCCCCACTCCCTCACTCACCCTGGGGGGGCCTGACTCTGGCCCTGTCCCTTCCCCCAATACACTTATCTCCTGGGCACTGCTGCATACACAGCCAGGTTGTGTACCTGGCTGCCTGCAGTAGGCTGGGCTGATGTGTATGTGTGTGTGTGCCCTGCCCTTCCCCCGGCCTTCCGCGTACCACTCAGAGGGAGTCTGCATACCACTGGTGGTACGCTTACCGTAGTTTGGGAACCACTGGTCTAGGGCATAAAATAGTAGATGCAAGAGATCAGGCTTCTATTCACAGCTCTCAGGGTCACTGGATTCACTTTTCTTTCATGCCTCAGTTCCTTCCATATATAAAATGGGGATACTGATTATTGACCTCTTTTGTAAAGTGCTATCTAAGAACTGGGTACTCATGCATATACTTAAGCAGCTACTTTGCTGAGTTGGGTGAGATTATTTACAAACTTGTAGGACTGGGCTCTAGATAATTGCTTATAGTTCAGGGTGCCACAAACAACAAAAGTCTTAGTCTTCCCCGGTCAAGTAACAATTGGATTCTAAAATGGTTGCCAAACATGTTTTTTTTTAACATGGTTATTTCCAGAATGGCTCAGACTATTGTGTGGCGAGAGTTCAATTGCTTCTTACTAAAGCCAACATTCATAGCTTGGAAAACTGTTAGATAAATGTCAGTTTCTGCCATAATTTGTGAAATCAATACAAACTGATTCAAAGAATCACAAACACTAATGTGAAAATAAAATGATCTGTGTTATGGTTTTTAAGTAAATCATGATAAACTAATAAATGCCATTAGCTACTGCCATTACTTTGTTGAAATTAGCTGATGTTACTATGTTGACTTTAAAAGCTATCAGCTTAACTATATAAATCCATTTGACATGTCTTTATTCAGATAAAACTTTAATACTGCAAGTGTAGCAAATGAGATGCAAATGCTCTTTTTATTTTAAGTATATTTAAAGCTGCCTTTTCAATGCAAATTTTACAGGAAATCTCAACAAGCTAGGACAGACATCTTAGCTGTCAGCGTGCAGCACTTTCATTTTGGTCTCAGGCATGGGAGCTGCGTTTTGTCCCTGCAGACTGAGATAATTAAAACTACAGAGAGATGGTTTTAAATATACATGATACACAGTTACTTAAATCGTGGGATAATGCATAAATGCAGTCATTAACATTTTTGATAGCACAACACTGACCAGACAATGTGGCAAACTAGATTTCATTGAACAATTTTAGTTCTCTGTAAACAATTTTATGGTATTTATACATTTCACCTGAATTAGTACAGAGGGCTCAAAATATCAGTTTAAAACATGGATTGTGGATGTCCTCATTAAAGAGAGACTGATACCATTAGCTTCTTTTTAAATTATGTTTTAACTTCTTTCTTTTTAAGTAGTCCATGGCCTCTTTGGAATACATATCTATTTCAGCTGAACCCACTGAATGAGTTTATCCAAACAATGTGAATTTACTCAGATCTTTTTAAAATCCCACATCTCTTGTGGTTGATAAAGCTGACTTTAGCTAAGAAGAGTTGGATCAGGGCGATTTAAATTTCACAGTAAAAATGATAAGGGCTTTACTAGAAATAATAAGCACATTCAAATACTGTCATGGGCAAACAGTTGAATGTGCAGTGAGAAATTTGGCAAGACTAGTCTTTTTCAATGTTGGTTTAATGAATTAATGGATAGTAAAATACAAAAAAAAGAGAGATTGCACTAAGAGGTAAACTTATGTTAATACGGTACCAGTAATTAAAAAAAAAAGACATTGTTCATTAAAAGACAGCAATCATACTCTAATAACTTCTAATATACCACACTTTTTCAAAGGGAAGCCTCCCCCTTCCGCTCAGTGTAGGCAAAAGAGTCTATTCTGGCAGCTTTATACAAACTGGCTGAGTGATGCCCTATTATTGTCATGAACTGCATGTCAGTCTGTTGAGCCTGAGGATAACTTGTATTTCTCAGAAAGAATAAGAAGAAACACATCCACTTAAGCTTCAGGGCAAACAATAATGGTCCACAGTTTAAAATCATTTTGAACATTTGCTTGTCCATTTGAACAACACACATCTTCACCTTTCTCATTCAAATTTGGTTAGGAAGTTACATAGAACCAATTCCAAAGGGGGCTTGTACTGAGCTGTTATGTCAGTGGGCTCAAAAGGGTTTATTCTGTGAATCCAGATGTGCTTTGGAGTTATATAGCCAGAAAAGCTAGTGAATAGGGACAGCTGAAGAGAGAGTGAGAGGAGAGATTAATTTTTGAGACTCATTTTTCTCTCATATTTGTAAAGACGTTTGAATAGACTCCGTATATCTCAATGAATTGGTTCCCATAATTACTGAAGTTTGATCAGCAAGTCATTTGGGAGAAAATAACATATACGGCGTATTAGATGGAAAAAACACTATGTTGCCAAAGGGCTGAGGTTAAGAATCCCTCTGTGCAATTTAACAGTTTTTAATTCCTAGACTTTAATGCCTTGCAGGCCATAGTGTCACTCTGCTTTAGCTCCTTCAAGAAGCCATCTCACTGTTGCCAAGTGGATTAGCTCTCCAAGGGGCTGCTGGCTCCCTCCTGTTTACAGACAGAATCTATCACCTCCTTAGATGTGCATATGCACTACTGGCCTGCAACCCATGATACTTGCTCCACCCCCAATTTTGGGATTCATCACTGTCATCATCACCAAATGCTACTATAGCTGAGGCTATCACGTGGCAGTCTCTAAGTGATAAGCTTTTTTTTTTTTTTTTAAATGTGTGCCATATTATGTTAAAAAGAAGTATCAAAAAAATAATATAACATTTCCTGCAATCAGGGCAGTGAAAGAAGCAGTTGTTAACAGACAGATCTGGATCAATATTCCAGCCCAACCTTTCTCATTGCAGCTCCAGTCACTAATTATATAGCTGTTATAAATCCATGAATATAGTCTATAAGGAAAAAAGTAATCTCTTCAAAACAGCTTATTTAATAGTTAATGACCAGTGAACTACAACTGCCTTTGTCACTAACAAATTCTTAGTTTTTGGCAAACATATTTTGAAGGAACAAAATTATTTGAGGTTGAAAAAAATACTTCAGAGATAAAATTCCCCCCCCCATCACACACATATTACCTACATTTGCCTCATTAAGGACAAGTATGTCCTTTAAGACACAGAGATTAATGAAGCGTTTTACGAGACTAATTCAGTTTAAATTTTAACACTGGAGTTAGCATCTGTAATTGTACAATTATACGTTCATTTAGATTTTTTAAAGATAACTAATCACAGGTGACTAGAACTGTGTGAAGAGGTAGAATTTATGTTATTCCTGCTGCAGGGATACTAAATCATGCAGGAGTTGAAATTGTTTTCCTCATGACAGATAGCTCAGGCAAGATTAGTCAGTCACTGTTTCAGATATAATGCTTTTTTATTATGCATACTTTATGCAGACTATTATATTTGTTACATATACTTCTGCATACAGCAAATTAACTATTGTGTAATGCAAGGACCAAGAAAGAATATCATTAGTTTTTGCTATCCCGCAGTCTTGAACAGCTGGTGAAATATATACCAATCATCCAACAGCTAGCTTCATGTTAACATGTATAACAAAGCCTCAACCATTCCTGTTTGACAGGACTTTACCATGTAGTAATAAATAAGGCTGAATTATTGATGGCGATAACTGCTAATATTATTATGACCTCAATTAAGTGCTTTTTTCAGACACATTAGCAACAAAAGGTCTTCTCTTTGCTCATAGCTGTTTTTTCAAGCTCCACTTTACATTAAAATCTAATTGATCAAACCTATTTGCCATTTCACTGTGAGTGGATAACCATAATGGGTAATCTATCAGCATGGTGCTCCCCGTAAAGCTATTAACACCTTTTGTTGTTTGCCTCTCATTTCTATACGTGCTGGGAGGTTCAAAAAGGCAAACCCTACAATCTGTTAGGATTGTACAGAGCTGTGACTTGTGGCACTCTTTTAATTACCATAGTTTTTTAACTCTACCATTAAATACTGATATTTCTGACACTAAGTAATTCTTTATTTACTTATGAAGCTGTGAGACAGCTAAATTAAAGCTGATTAGCAAGATGGCAGCTCCACTGCTTGCAGCTGAGGTGAGTTTAGCTGAAGCATGCCATCTCCCTACAGCTCTCTGCTTGACTCTGCATTGCAAGGGTTGAGATCACTCAGCAGCAAGGCAAATAAATGGAGCTTAGAGTTTTTTGCCCTTTGGCAAATTGGCAAATTGTATTAGTTACATGGATACATGTGTAAGGTATGGATCAGTTGTTTGTTTGTCAGAGAGCTTTTATAAAAGGGCATGGGGAGATAATTTCTGGGGACAGATTGTTCTGTGTGCATACTCAGGGAGTTGTGGGATTACATTCATTAAAAAGTAAAGAGCTAATGAAATAATAAGATGAAGACTAAATAAACTGGAGAATATAAATGCAAAGCTCTAGTGCAAGTAAAGATGTCTCTCTTTCCATGCTGTTACTGTTTGCATTCTCTACTTTAAAGTGAAACCCGATTTTTTTTTTTTTTTTTTTCCCCCCTTCTGGCACCAATCCTCAGCTTTGCACAGTTTGATTCTAGAGATTCAGCCGTTCGATA
>NC_143403.1:29645000-29762500 GCF_052110815.1 Crocodylus siamensis
TTTCCTCTAATGATTTTTAAAAAAATTAGTGACATCAAAATTTATCTTTAAGGGCCTGCCTTGGTTCATAGTGGATGTGTCTATATGTGTGCTTTAATGTGCAGTAGCCTATTTTACTGTGCATTAGAGCATCACTGCAAAAATCATGCTAATACATGATTTTTGGGCAGTAATGTGCAGTAAAATCAGGCATTAACTATCACTGAAAAATCAGGTGCTTTTGCTACTCTGCATTAGGGCAGCCTAATGTGCATTTAGTTAGTACCTTACATTAGAGGTACTAAATTTTAATGTACAGTAGCAAAAGTGCATCAATGAATGTGTAGATGTACCCAGTTTAATTGCAAACATTCAAATTATGAGACCTGTTGAATAGGTAGGAATATGGGACTAGAAGACGCCTGTCCTCTGCTAGCATGGTGATGTACATTATGTGATATTGCTACCATTCTCTGATTACCCCCAATTAACTAAGTAACTTAGCAGCCTGACTCCTGTTTTCTAATGTGAATTAGGTGCTTGAGAGAGTCAGTTCCTGGCATGCTGTAACCCAGTGTTTCCTCAACCTATGGATCATGACCCAAAAGTGGGTCACAAGAATATATTAAAGGGTCATGAACAAACTTAAAAAATGGACCTTAAAAATGGATTCTCCTTTAAAGGAGAAAAACATAGGAAACTGCCTTTTTCCTTGCAGGCTGGCTCAGTTCCAGCCTGCAAGAGGCTGCTTGGGGCCCCACATGACCACCCCCTGCCTCACACATTTTAGGGCTAGGGCCTGGGGGTGGGGGACAGTTGGTCAGGAGTTAGGGGCAATAGGTCAGGACTGGCCATTGATGTTAGAAGTGGGTCCTCATTCAAAAAATGTTGAGAATCACTACTCTAACCAATAGAACTTATAGGTAAATAAAAATAAATATAAATAGTCCAGTTGTTTACAATGAAGTCATACAAAGAATGGCAAAACTCACTTTTGAACTATGAAAGAAAACTAGCAGAGAATTAGCTTGGAGATTTGACCAGATCTAATGATAAATTTCTTTTCTGGCAGAAGATACCAAAAATGGCCAAATGGGAGACAGAGTAAAATGCTTTGCTATATGTATCATTCTAGCAAGAGAATTATGGTACATTAATTCTTTTCAAATGCCTTTGCTCATTCTTGTTTTGTCCAGGAGTCCCAAGCTGCTGCTTTACTGAAGCCTACACATTCATCCATGCACTTTATTAGGTATTGTAAGTCGCTACACCTGCAGTTTTAAATGACTTACACAAACATTATAATGGTTGTGATCAGTCAAAGAAAAAGTTCAGGGTTCAAAGGTCACCCCATTGTAAATGGCAGTGAAGAGGATGATAGCTTGTTAATGTTATTTACTTCATTCAGCTGAAAAACTTTCTCTATGACTCTGTTGTCAAGACACTAACGTGGGCAATTCTGTGCATTGTCATTAGAATAGGGGTTAAATTATTCTGTTTTGTCATTAAGCGATCTTTGATTGGCAATCCATTGCACAATGGGTGATCATTAAGGGGAAGGTCATAAAACTGTTACACCATTTAAAAATGAATGGTGAATGAAGCCAGATATCTCCAAGACCTTTCTGCTGGAGAAACTGCAGCTGCTGGAGGATGGACCTTAAAAATTAGCCCCTTGTTTTGAAAGATAACCCATTTGACCAAGTTTTCTTAAATTTTAATTCCTCATTTCCTGGTAAGTAGTAGTATATTTATAACTTTCACTAATACAGCACAATAAAATGCAATAACATTCTATATAGGGGGTGTGTGTGTGTGTGTGTGTGTGTGTGTGTGTGTGTGTAATTATTACACACACACACACACACACACGCTCCCATTCCCTCTCCCTCTCTACATATATACAAGTTTTGTGTGTGCGCGCGTGCACACACACAATAGTACTCTCTATATACATTCATACTCATTCTCTCGCTCTACATGTATATATGTATATACAGTAAAAGCTATGTTAACCAGCACCTTACAAGCTGACATGTTCTATTAACCGGCATGCCAGCTTGTAAGGTAAAGTGAAACCAGAAGGGCCCACTGTGGCACTTCTGGTTTCTCCGAGTCCCCACGGCCTGGGGCAAAGCAGCCTGTGCTGCCGAGCCCCCATGGTTTGGGGCATAGCAGGCTGTGCGGGGCCTGCCTCCCTGTCCCTCAGGGCCTGCGGACCTGTGGGAGGGTTGGTGATGTGGCGGGAGGGTTGGCAATGCCATGGGAGGGTCACCGGCACCCTGGACAGGGCGGGAGAAGCTGTGGCGCAAATAGGCAAAGATGCCTCTTTGGATTTTGTTATCCGGCACCCCACATTCCCAAGGGTGCTGGAAAACGAAGCTTTTACTGTATACAGAGAGCAAGTGCAGGTACTTTATTACTACTTTTACTTCCATAAATCCTTAATGCTCACCTTGAATTTATGGTCAAAGGAATCAGATTCTATTTTCCTTAAACGTGTTTGGTGTTGCCAACTCTTATTACTTTATGGTGAGTATCAATTTATTTGGAGTTATGTTAGAAGCATTAGCTAATAGAAACGAGACTTGTGACTTTTTTAATAGTAATACCTGTCCATTTCATGGTGATACCCTATCCCAAGCTTTTTAAACTTTAAAGTCTTTTTGTTTTTTTTTTAAACAGTCAACATTGTTTATATTAAAGCAATGGTAATTGTAGGCCAAAATAATTGTACAGTGCTAGCATAATTCGGTAAATATAAAATAAGAGGCAATTCTCATTTAAAATTGTGAGAAATCTTTCCACCTTCTTTAACTGAAGTTCAATCAAATCTTCACTCCGTAGCACCTGGCTTCATTATTTTTGCTTCTTTTTATTCCAATACTAATTGATTTCTGCCTCTCTTCTAATCTCTGGGGACTTCAGAACAAGACTTCCTAGCCTGTTGTCTACTCAGCCCCAGTCTGGCAGTAGTGGGAAATGCCAACATAACCTGTAACTGAAACTACCATTATAATTACTCGCTTAGTAGTATGTCCACTGTCTTCTATGATTGAGACTGTGATCTGAGCTTGTCTTCCATATTACTAGTGACAGACTTGCTCTTTGGCATGGAAATAGGGAACATTAGTCATGTATTTCTTCTACTAGACTTAGTAATTAAAGATATTATTATTACAAGGTATGGTATAAATGGGCCATAAACAGCTCAGCTGTCACTTTGTCAGCTTGTGAATTAGAGTTTGCTCTTGATTCTGGCCATTTCTGCCATGTATCTCAAAATATATGTTTATGGCTTGCTCTTGCAAATACTTACACTTTTGTTTATTTAGTTCCATTTGTCTTTTATAAGGATCTGGGCCTGAGGAGAGCAGGCCAGTGTTAGAAAGTGGCTTGTTAAGTTGGATCAGGGCTTGTGTTTTTAAAGTGGATATAAACTGCAAACTGGTACAATGAAGTTTGAACAAAGCAGTAGAAAAGGTGGGCTTGATTTAAAATATTTTTCAAACTATGAACTTTAAACTTGCACTTGTTAAATGTTACTTGCCCTTTTAGAAAACAACAGTTTGATTTCTCCCCCCCCCTCCCTTTTTGCTCTGACAAATATTGGTCTTGATGAGTGTTAAGGGACCAGCAAGACCGAACATCAAAGTCCTCATTATTAACCAGCCAGCTGTACTTCTCACCACACTTTCCCATCACACACAAACAAACCCAACCTTATCTGTAGGGACCACTGTCTCCAGAGACATAGAACATGTTCTTCTCTATGCTAACTGTGCACAACAGTGTCAAATCATGTATAATGATTTTGTAATGTGAACTAATGCCAGCAGGAGATTGAGACTGCTTATTTCATTACACCTAGTCCTTGGATTGGGATAAAAATTTGGAGGCAAAGATAAAAGGCTATAATCGCATACTTTATAAACCAATTCTCAGCTGGTATTAATTGGGATAGCTCCATTGAAGTTCTATATCGGCTGGGGATCTGGTCCTAAGTGCTTAAAACAACTTTGTGATGTATATGGGGTGCTACCAAAGCCTAGGAGTACAGAGCGCCTTTCACAGGCCCGCTTCTGATCTCATCATATCAGTGCAAACCAAGGATTAACTCCACAAAAATCAGACCTTTTTTGGGCAGAATTGGGCCCCAGACAAACAAACCAGTGTTTGTAAAGATTACAGTGCAGTAAAACTTAGTCTATGTACAGTATTTTGTACAGCTGTAGCTCAGCCAATTAGGAGGTTGTTTACTTATTTATTGATTTTAACCAAACAGTTATGCTGAATCAGCTTCCTTGAGTAGAAACAGCAGTACAACTATAAAGGTGCTTATTCCCCTTGGCAGTTGGATGAAATCATTTTCGTAACACTGTGAATGAATCTGTGCTAGACTGTCATGTTCTTTAGCTGTTATTCCTATTTGTTGCTCCGTTTGCTACAAAGGCTAGATGCTGCTGTGCCTATGATACCAGTATAACTAACATGGTAGTTTGGATGTGTTAAGAAGCCTCTTGAGGCAGAGGCAATAGGTAAACTGTTAGAACAAATTTTCTTACCTTTCTAATACAGGTAAAAGAAAATGGAAGAAAAAATATCTTGGACCCATATATTCTACTGGTGTAGATGAACACAACTTTCATTGGCTGCAGCAGCATTGATCCTGTTTACACTAGTCACAAATTTAGCTCAGTTCGTTTATTTATTTATGGGGTAGACAGGAAGTGAGCAGAGTGAATCTCTAGTTCATTTTAAAGTGTAATCTACCTGTAATCTAATTTATGATTTGGACATTAAATATTTCTAATGTATTTCTAGAGCTCTTCAGGCTCATGTTTGGGGTAAGAAAAGAAGGTAGTTCACCTTCACCTTCAAAAGTTAACAGGGACGTGAGTTTCCTGCAGTAAATTGTATTCAGCATTATGGGCTGTCCAACTGCCACAGTCTTCAGAAATGAGCAAGAGCTAATTATAAGTACATTAAATTCAAGACATGAAATGAAAAGAGACTCTTTACAAAGCAATAAAAAAAAAAAAGCATCTAAAATACAAATGTCCATTCAGTTTGTTTTCTCTTTCTTATACAGACCAAATGATTTACTTTTATAACTTAATATATTTAAACTGGCTTGGTTGTAGGGGTTACAGTCACTATGAGATGGAAGGAAAGACAATACTAATCAAAAGTAAAACATGCCACTTTTTCCTCTCAGTGTCGCTAATCTTAATTGAATCAATCTCTTGGCATATGGTGACAATGAAAGATTGCTCAAACTTGGGAGGCCAAGCTGGACAGAGACTCCAGAATAAAAAAAAAAAATCTTCCTCAATCATTAATTTGTTCATTTACTCCCATTTGCTTCCATTCTTCAATGTCTCCAAAGATGGACCCCACACAACCTTCTTTTTCAGCAATCATTTTGAAATGTTCCTCCTAATATATTTGCATGTTTTTGAAGAAACTAATTTGCTTGAAATGAATCCAGCACAGATACTTATCTTTTCTTGAAGTGAAGTTTAATTTCAGATTAATAAAAAGGTAGGTATTTTGCTGCAGCATTATCAAGCTGAAATAGTCTGTAAAAATGCCAAAAAGAATAATACTTTTAATGCTGAGTGAAATTAATTCACATTTTGGAACTAAACTATAGCACATTAGAAGACATAGGGCAAGCCTCCTTGGAATAGCCTTTAGTCAAGAATATTTCATAACCCATCCATCGATTAGCACAAGCCCTAATCAGGTGCAAATCTGGAATGTAGGGAAGTGGCCTACACTATGGTTAGTTGCAATGCTAAAGCCTCCTTTAGATGTACATTGCACAAAATGCACTGCCATCTGCCTAATGAGCAGGGAAGGGGTCAGGCAGAAAGTTGGTCATATCCTTCTATCTGTGCCATTTAGGATGGTATGTGTGGAGTGTGGCTTGGAGCAAACAGTCCTCTATACTTCTCCAGAACTCCTGGAAACAACATGTGCCTTATAATGTGCTGACAGGCCCCTCCTTTAACTCATGGCACTTTACGTAAAGTGCCATGAGTTACAGCAGCTCCCCCACACCCAGCAGACATTCACCTGTTGTGTTTAGGGATGGGGTGAGTGGTGGAAATTGAGCTCCACTGTGGAGCTGATTGAATCAAGAAGCTTACCTGCAGCCTATCTCCCCTAGGTCGTCCCCCCCCCCCCCCGGCTCTGATGCTGCCTGCAGGAAGGGAGGGGGGGGAGAAGGGAGGGGGAGCAAGCTCCAGGCTGGGGTTTTCCCAGTCTGAACTGGAAGGAGTTGTCTGGGGAAGGGGGGACTTCAATACACCTGCCACCCCCCCCCCACACAGCTCAGGTTGGGCAAACCCCAGCTGGCAGCTCACTCCCCCTTCTCTCTCCCTCCTCCCTTCCTGTAGACAGAACCAGGGGTGAGGCTGGGCTGCATTAGGCCAGCCCCAATTGCACAATGGATTGACCGTAGGGAACAGAAGTTCCCTAACGCACTCCAGAGTTGGGTGCCTTCATCTGATCCCTCATTCAATGAGGGTTAATTTGTCATATGATTGGCCATTTTTAAAACACTCTGCAGCCATGCATTTGTGTCATGGCACAGCTGTAGAACACTTTCAGTGGGCTAATCGTACAACAAATATAACTTCTGTCTGTGCCCACCGTTACACAGTACAACTCCTGCTCTAACATGGGCGATAGATGGATTAAGCCATATTCTTAATTACATGGGCATGACCTAGAACCCTTTGAAGTCCAGAGAAATACTTCTATATATTTTTTTGGGCTTTAACTTCAGAATTGTATACGTTGTGTATATTAAATAAAACTTATTTTTACTATTTTGTTACTTTTTGTGAACAATCAAATAAAACAGACCAGTCTCCCACTATTTCAAGCTACGAGGAGGGCTGCAATTTTTAAACTAAGCCTTAAACATTGCATTTGTCACCAAGCTGTGATCACAATTTAAAGATATATACTTTTGTTTTCTTAGTACCAAATATTGTGTGAGTACTTACTGTAGTAGCAAATCACTACTGTCAGCTGCACTTTTTGCATTTACAGTTGTTTGTGTTTCCTGCTATGGAAAAATTAAAACCTGGTCCCGAAGTAAAATCTTTTGGTAGGATGAAGGTCTTACAGTCTAGGATGAGGAAGCACTTAACTATATAACCAATTTAGTTGTATTCTAAATAATAAATAGTTTTAATTAAATAGTGTTGATTAAACTATGAAGTATTTGGAGAGAGATTTTGATGACCATCACACATTTTATGTTATCCATTAGGGGCCCATACAATATAAAACATTGCTATGTTGCACATTAATAAGACTCCTATTATATGTAATTAAATGCTAGTTGATGATGAAAAGCAGATTTACTGGTGATTGCAATACAAATCTTCAACACAGTGTTTGAATCACACTAACTATGTAATCATTTCTGCTAAACAATTAACATCTAATCTAGACTCCTTAGATGTATCTAGGTGTATAAAACAATTTACTTACTTGCCCAGCAAATGTATTCCCTGCGTAAAGCTGCTCAGTTGTATTATTCCATTTGATTTGGTTTTGTGCAGACAGAGTTGCTCCCTTAAGGGGGTTCTGCTCCTAAGTGTGTCCTTGGGGAACCATTGAACTGTGCAACCAGAACTTCTTCCAAAAGAAAGGAAGTCACATTTCACTTTTTAGTATGCCATTCTTTTCTGTTCAAGAAGAATTCCCATATAATTCACAAACATAAGTGGGGGAAAACCCCAAATAAAAATCTTTTTGCTTTAGACCAAGTGTCTGTCATTTAAAAAATACCTGAGAATTTCAGTAGGAACAAACAAACCTTTCAGTTGATAAAAATATGATAAATTATTTCATTTCACACTTATATCAAGGCAGCACACTTTGTAAGACCTCTTACCAGAGACTAAAATATCTTAAATGCCTTTTTGTTTTATTTTAATATACAGCTTTAGAGGAATAATTAACATTTAGCAAATTGATGATGTTAAAGTTGTTCGCATTATTCTGAAAGTAATTCATGTGCACGTAGCTCTGTATTATATTGATCATTTAAGTGAGTGTAATTTTAATATTTTGATGATAGTTTTAAGATTCTACCAAGCAGTGATAAAGCTAGCAGTTATACTATGTGATAATTCTGCTTTTCATTATAATGCAGATTTTCTCCATACTAAATCAGGCCAAGATGCAAGCTAATACCCATGGGCAAAATTCATTCATTATGCATGTACATTATTCCTAAAATTATTGATAATACTTTTCATAATAGTTATTTTACATATATTAACTCTTGCAGCTATATTAGTATTAAAGATACCTTTATTAATCTTGAATATTTTGGTGAATAATATATGGGGTCTCAGAGGATCTTAAGGCTTTCCTAGGTTAAAAGCTACTATCATCTATAATGCTGTAAACCAGTTGTTTAATTATAAACAGGGTGCTGAGGTGCTGTATTTTTATATGGTGTTGCTTATTTAAATATCTATGCATTTGTGTCATGCTACACAGGGGTAAGGGGAAAAAAAAACACAACAACAATAAAAAGCCAACCCAGGCAGTCTGAAAGGATAAACAACTTGCATTATTTAGCAAGCAAATAGGCACTTTTCCCTGTAGTTATAATACTCATTGTATAGCTCGTTTGATGCTAGTAGGATTTGGAACAAAGGTTCTACAATAAAGGAGTATATCAATACTTCTAAAGTTAGAGAAAGACACCTCTATAGTTGAATTACACTTAGTTTTGCTCAAGAGGCTGAGGAAAAGGGACCAGGTGGCTCTAAGATGATGCATGTGTAGCTTGCTGATGGCAACCTCTTCCCCAATGAAAATTAGAGTAGACATCTTCCATAGCTGCTCTCATTCATACAGCTGCCTTCTAGGGCTTGCCTGTACTGCATCATCAGTGAGTCCCAGTGAGGATGGGACTGAGCACACTCCACCCACCTGAGTCCTCTCTCATGTGTTCCAGACCTGAAAGTTTGCCAAGGAGGTTGATTTGGGCTCATTCCCAGTGCCTGCTTTTGAGCCTTCAGTCTCTGGTAAGTCTGAGAGTGGCCCTAGGGATAAGTTTGGAGTAGCCTTACTGCTAAACTTTCAGTTCTGGAGGATGTCAGTTGGCTCATGTGAACAGGGTGTTTTCAGTCCAATCGTTCCCTGGATTTGTGCCTGATGACATATAGACAAGCCCCAATAGGCCATTTTGACAGACTGGAATCACTGGGCTATCATGGTGCCATGATGACTTGGCTGGGCATTTTCATCAAAGGCCTTGCCAAGGGAAGCATGATGAAGGTCCTCTTACAGCAATTCTCTTACTATAGAGAGCGATTTCTCTTAGGGGGAATAATCAACAGAAAGTGAACCAGTGGTGCAACTGATTCACTAGAGTGGGGACAAGGATCTGGCCCAGAAACCTGAATCTGACCTTACTGACAATGAAGCAGGCCAAAAGTGTTAGCTGAAGCCAATACCATTTCATCAGAAGTTCATTCAGAAATGCAAAAGCTATTGCAAAAGCTGTTGTAGGCTGTTGCCTGTGAAAGCTTATGCACTTCTGAACAAGTTAGTCTCTGAGGTACCACCCTGCCCTGCCTTCTGCCTTTATAGCTTTGGAAATACAAAGTGACAAAGTAGTGTAAATAAAAGAGAAGGAAGGGGTGGCAGGCCTAAGAGCCAACTTGGGGAAGGGCAGCATAAAAACAGCCCTCCCCACAACCAGCCAGGGCAGCCCAGCAGCTAGCTCTTCCCCTTGCATGTCTGCTGCCCTGCTGCACCTCTGGATATGGAGGCCAATTGCTAGGGATTAAAGCTTGTCACATAGCTTTCCTTCAGTTCACAGATTAGACAAATCACCCACAGACGCACAGCAAAAATCACAGCCATGATATCCATTGGTATCTGAGATCTCATATCAGTTTTTAGCTGTAGGAGCCAATGCTGTGTATGACCTGGCAATAGCATTAGAGACTGCAAATTCCTTGTGTGTGCATGTGCCAAACTCTTCAGCTAATCATTTTGTGAACTCTGGCCACAAGGAAGGGCAACTCAGTGGCTGGAAAGGCAGAAAAAGACTAAATACCAGTGGACACAAATAATGCCTGCTCCCTGTATGAAGGAACAGAAAAAGAACAGCTGTATCTTTTCTATCTCTCTTATACTAAAGGGCTTCTGAGGGGGCCTTTCCAGGGGCAGTCCTGGCTCTTGTAAGGCCTGTGCTGGGAGAATTCTTCCCTGGAGGGCTATAGAGTTTTATGGCCCTGTATACTGGTACAGGACCATAAAAGGGAGGGAGTCTCCTCCTTCTATATCTATATCTTTTTAAATAAATAAAAAAAGTACTGTGAAAATGAAACAAAATAGGCAATTATCTCAAATGACCAAATAAACCTGGGAAAAGGCCTGATGCACTCATGAATTTTGTTCTCTTCTCTTCTCACTGTAAGAAGTGTTCTCTTTTGGGAATAGGTTCAGAGACTTGGATTTTTGTGCTTCACTAATTGTAATAAATAAATCTGAATAAATCCAAGCTTCAATGAGGAGGACTGAATCAAACCCACTTAGTTTTTATACTGAAAATATCCTGGCATTAAAAGGATTAGCATGTTGGGCTCTCTGTTTAACAATGAGGTGAAAAACTGTGCAGAATTCTGCAGCAACTGAAAAATGCTAGAAGCTGTTCTGTAGCTTTCCTTCAGGAGATATTTGAAGTCATACACTCAGACTTTTTCTCCACATGACTAATCCACTCTCCTGTGACCTATCTTTAGTTTGATATTGACTCAGGAACAGAAACTGTAGCTTCAGTTGACCCCAAACATTTAGTTACATTAATCACAAGGTGTTTTTGGACTCTGAGCATACGCTTTCTTCAGGAGACATTGATCAAACAGTCTACAGGTATCGGTACATCGAAGCACATTAATCATTGTGTGCATTATCAGGTCCACCAGTAGAATATGTAAATGTGATTCCTGTCAGTGATAAGGGAAAGCAGAATTTATTCTTTAAAATGTCCATCTGGAGCTGTTGATATAATCTTACCTAAAACAATAGGTTGTAAAGATACATCTTAGCATTACTGCTGCAGTGCTGCCAATGGACATAAAGTAAAAGTAAATTAAAGCTAAAAAAGAGAGCAGTTATACTTCATTCACTTGTGGGATTTGCTGTTCTGCTGCATAGTGGAGATGTTTTCTGGTTAATAAAACAGTGCAGTTTTTATGAATGCTCTTATAATTGTTCTGTAACCAGAGAAGCTTTGCTTAAGAGCACTGCTGTTCTTCTTCCTGCTTCAGTGCTCTTGCCCTAGAATACACCAGTGATATACTTGCCTTGTGGCTAAGGATGTGATATTCATACTTACTGTAAAACTCTGAGGCAATGGCTCACCTTCACAGATGGCTTACCCTCCCTCATATTAATGAAGCCGCCTGAGTTAGAGTTGCAACATGTATCTTGCTGAAAGCATTTTATATCTCCTTCTTTTTACAACATTAACTGAAACATTCTTTCTTTACAATCAACAAAACTTCACTCATTATTTTAGTATCCTGGACTCTATTTAGGCACCATGCCAATTAGGCAAATGTACAGATACAAATATTTTGCTTGAATGGGTGTGCCTATAGCTAATGCTCCTACTGCCCTCATGAAGATTAATTCTGACAGGAGCAAGAATAATTTGGGTGTGTCTGCCTTATAGAGTCTCTGCTATGGGACCAAAGGGGTGGCTGGGGAGAACATAAATACAGATCATGCCCTTGATTCCTATTTCCCTTCCCTTTGGTCCCTTACCTGCTAGCCTGTTATAAAAAGCTGCAGAGCTGGAATATGTGCTGCATTCTGTCTCAAGATTCCTCTTCCGGGATTGGACTTTCTTGAGGAATTTGGCCCCTGAAATTTGAAATAAAGGAATTAATTGGAAATTAATTAGTTAGGATTGGTCACTGCACAAACAGAAAAAGCAAAACTCATTTTGTGTCTGATACTATCTCCACTGAAATGGGTGGGAAACTTTCCACTAATGTAGAAGGATCAGGCTCTTTCTTTACTTTGAGCTTGATCTTGCCAACCTGACTCACCCTGAGTCACCCAGGACTCCATAATTTCAAGGGTACCCTGTGGGCAGTTAGATCCTATTCATTGTGGATCAGGGTTGGGTCCTGTTATAAAGTACAGTAAAAAATAGGCCTTGGTTAATTCTTTAACCAAGATTTCACTATTCTGTAATAACAATCAAGGAGGCGTTTTCACTATAAACTCCCTGTCTTCAAAATATTAGCTCCCAGCTGTAACTCAGAATGGTTTCTGCAAAGTGTTCTGAGTTACAGCATTACCCCAGACCAAACAGAAGCTCACTGTTGGTTCCAGGGGGGTGGGGAATCTAGGTGCAGCCTGGGAGCCAGTAGCCAGGTTCCCATAACAATGGCCAGGGGAAGGGAGTCTTGTGGCACTCATCATCACCCTGGGCTGGGGATGCCATGGCACAAGCACAGACACAAGCTCCTGTGCTGCCAGCCCAGCCATGGAGTCCCTGCTACCCTCAAAAGGCCTCCCTGCCTCCTTCCCCCACTAGAGGGGCAGGTAGTCCCCTTGCCTACCCCCCAGTCATGCTCCAGCCCCAGCTCCCCAACCCAGACTTAGCTGCCTGCAGCTCCCAGGGTGTGCACGGACACATGTGGTGCTTCCTGCTTACAATCACTCCTCCGCTTGCTCCCACCAGTGGAGCAAAGCAAAAACTGGACATTTTGTCAGATTTGAAAAACCCACCTGGATGGAGACTGGAGGATTCAAAAAGAGGACATGTACAGGAAAACCCATATGTATGGTAACCATAACTTTCTTCTCCTCCCATGCTGAAAACAGTGACAGGCTGGGAGCTCTGCAGACACATTACAAAAGACACTACAGTTTGAAACATTTTCATCTGATACCTCATGCAACAAGGAGTTAGATTTTCACCCAATCAGCCATTCTTAAATCTGTTTGCAGCTATGCACTTGTGTTTGGTCACAGCTATAAACTGCTTTCTGTGGCCAGATTGGGTGAAAATTGTCACTTCTGTCTGCACCCTTATTAGGAACTGACATGGTCAGTCCAATGCTGGAGTGTTACAAGCTGTGCCAGCATTTTAGCTACTCTTCCTGAAAATCCATGTGGAAGGTGTTCACTGAAGGGAAGTAGAACCTGGGATCAAGTTTTGGTAATTTTTGTAGTCCCTTCTGACTACTGTCTCCTGCTCCATGGGGCAGGATAATGAAGATGCAGCCATAGTGGGGCTCAGGGAGATTAGGGGTAACAATGATCCCACTCCTGCTCCACAGACAAAAGTCACACAAGCTTTGTGGTCTCTCCACAGAGAAGAAGGAGGAATGATCAGGAACTATGCTATCACAGTATTTAAATGTACAAGAGTTAGGGAAAATCGAAGGCAACTTTTCAAAAGTCATTATAATTTTTCTACAAAGACAAATACATAATTAATAGCATGTACATGATGCTGTGTCTGATGCACACAAAGGAAATAATTTACAATTGTTGCTATAGGGAAAAATGTTTGAATGTCCTTAGTTTTTCATGTTTAAATTCATCATATATTGTATTTATATTTCTTCTTAGTTAAATTTACAAATACTTTACTAGTGCTTTATCAAAGACCAATTACTTACTTCTGCTTATTTCAATACTTTGTTACATAGCATATAAAAAATGTCTTGGGAATACATAACATACCAATAGACAACATCTCAGCATTATTCTTCAAATGGTGCTTAGCTACAGGACTTGAAAGTATGTCTATACCATTATTTAGGGTGGAACCTGGGAGCATTCTTTACCAGGAAATCTCACTGCCAATTGATTTCCTCTCCTGTGCTTGGATCTCCTTTTGCAGATTTAGCATACCACAGTGAAGAAATGTTTGATCTCAGGCCCTGATGGGAGTGGATCCAGAGAAGGTTTGATGGGGCAGTCACGCACTGTCTTTGGCTGTCCACTGCATCTGCAGTGAGCTCTCAAAGATCACCAGTGTGTCAATGCAGCTCCGCTGGAAGCATTGCAGGTGCTGGGAGTTCTGTAAGCTTACTGGTGAGTCAGGGTGGGATCTTCCCAGAGTCCCCGCTTGCACACACCTCTGGAGTCCAGGGGGTGAGTGCTGTTGGTGTTCTCTCTTCCCTTCCCACCCCTTAATTCAAAAGCAGGGAAAAAAGGGATAAATGATGCTTTTGCTCAACTCCTGGGCTCCAGGGCTATGTTCATGCAGGGGCTCTGAGTGGACCTTGTACCAACCAGCCAGTGAACTCAGAACTCACAGCACATGAGGGGTTTCCAGCAGAAGCTCCACTGATTTTTTTTACCCATGATCTCTGAGAGCTCACTGGCTTCCAGGATCATGGTGTGCCAAACAGATGAAGCAGGAATATACCAGAATCCCATTGGCACAATCCTGGATCCATCTATAGGTCTTGATGGTCCAGAGCACTGCTGGTGATAAACTAAACATTTTCTTAATGAGGACACATTGCAGATTTCCACCTGGATTAGGCCTGGGAGTACAGCTAGGTAGCTGTATAGACATACCCTACATTGTCATGCATAAAAAGTGTCCCAGTCTGGAAGATGGTGAATGCCTTCAACTATCATTGATTGAGAGAGAGGGAGAGGACACTCAGGAATACTCAATGAACACTCAGTACATGGCTGAACAGAGACTAACTTTGTAGATAAGGCTACAATATGATGTTTTTGGCCTTCAAATGTTAGAACAACTGAGCCATTCTCAACACTCCTATCCCATGGAACAGAGCTATGCCATGAAGCAGAAGCCTTAGTCTGTTCCTAGGGGTAGAGAGAGACATTAGCCAAGAAGAGGGAGTTTCCACAGGTAAAATAACCTCTGTATAGGCTGCACTGAAGTTACATCTCATAAGCAACCACTTGCTTTGTTACTGATAGCTGGAAATGACAAGCCAGGCTATTTTTATCTGTTGTACACAGTGTACTTGTTTTCTGTCCCATCATCTGCCCCCTCCCCCTTTTTGTTGCATCTGTTTAAGGAAAATAATATCACTTTGGAACATTTAAGAGTTTCTATAATAAAACAAAGGGGGTTATGTCACAATCACTTATTTTCTAAGGTGTAGTCAACTAAATTACAAAAATAGCTAATTATAGCAGCAAGTTCAGGCTACTGGAGTAAAGGGGAAGTTAGCATTTCCATTATAAACCTCATTATTGAGGGGTTTACGGCTAGGTTGTAAAACAGAAGTGCTCTGGGCTGAAATGTGGCATTCATTGTCTCAACTCCAGAATTATTTATATATTTTCTGAATTTGATTTAAAATACTTTAAGTATTCTGATTTTTCCCTCATTTTGAAACCCAAACAACCAATTGCCTGTCTTGGGAAAAAGACTACAGGAGTAGGGAGAACATTTTAGAAAGAATCCTACCTGGCTGTGCAGGGTAGGAGGGGGCACTCTGAATTACAGTACAAATTGTCAGTGCAAGATGAAAATCTCTTTCCATGTCTTGGAAGATCTCTGTGACATACAATCTGGGTGACTTTTAGATGACCACAGGTTATGCACGGAGAAGACCAGCAATGCATCATGTCCTCCTTGTTCCTTGGGTTTTGATAGGGCCGGGGTGGATCCAGGACTTTGTAAAGGGGGATGTGTAGATGAGGCAATGGGCATTGCAGGGGTGGTTGCACTCTGGCTCCCAGCTCCCGCCTGCACCAGGATGGGCAGATTGCTTCATGGGAGCAGCAGGCAGGGACTTTAAAAAAGTCCCCCAATCAGGTAAGAATATTTTCTCTCCTCTCTCAGAATTCTCATCCCCCCTTCTCCTTCACACTCAGTGGCATGTCCCCCTCCTCTCCTCTCTGTGACCCTTGGTCCCCTCCCATTTCCCCCCTCCACCCCCGGCCACTGCTGTCACTGTCCTCCCATTCCCTGGCTGACCCAGGGGCTTAGGAGGGAGGCTCCTTCCCTGTTCCTGATGTGCTGCACAGGGAGCCAGGCTCAGCCAGGAAAAGCAGCAGCAGTGGGCAGGTTCCCCCTCCCTGAGCTGGTCCCAGGCTGGCAGTGAATACCCAATGGCCAAGCAGAAAGGAGAAACCAGTCCCATTGCTACTGCTATAGCTGTCCCTGGATGAGCATGGGTGGAGCAGCTCTGAAGCCACTCACCCCTGAGACAGCTGGGGGAGGGGAGATGCCACTGAGCATGGAGGGGAAGGGTGGAGGGAAATTCTTACTTGCTTTGGGGACTTAGTAAAAGTCTTTGACTGCTGCTTCTGCAGCTTCAACTGTGACTGCCAGCACATTTCCCTCTGGGTGGGGCTCATTATCTCTAAGATGGTTAGCTGTTCCCAAATTTTAAGTCTAGCACTACCATTAGGACTTGGACATCCCATGTTTCTAAACTTGATATGTAGTAAATATATAGTAAGACTCCATTGACATGTAATGAGGATCAGAAGTCTGCTCAATACCGGTCTTCTTACGTTACTGTAAGAATTTTTCCTCTGCTTATAGGAACCCATTGTTTATTTTAGTTTAATTTAATCTGTTTTTGCTCAGGATAGATTACTGAAATCTTCAGAGATTCCCTTCAAGGGCCGCAAGTGGCACATAGTTTGGGGATTTACTCACAGATTCAAAGAATAGAACTCAACCCCAGTAGATTAAGTGCAAAGAAGTGAAAAAATATTAGTGCACTATCAAGGCTGAACAATACAAGTAGTGAGTCAGATGAACTGCAAATATTGTACCTTCTGTTATATATAGGATAAGGGGTTTAAAGCATGTGAGTTCACATTTTCATTTAATTTTCATTTTTATAAGGAAACCGGATTTTGTCATGCCTCTTCTTTCCATTGGGATTAAAGCAGTGGCACTGCAATAGAGAATTAAGGCCTTGATACTGAATTATACATATGCTTAACTTTTCAGATGCAAGCAGTTCCTTTGATTTCAGTGGAACTACTCTTATTCTTAATGCTAAGCAAGTGTTTAAGTATAGACAGGATCAAGGACTCATTTTCTGTAACACCTTTGAAGTAGAAGGAACTGTTGATCTTACAATATGTTAGATATTTATTAATTTATCATGTTTGCACTATACCTTGTGCTTTGCCATTTTGAACTGATTGTAGAACATCCTGCATTTTGGAAAATTCTGTGGCAAAGTTAAATATCATGTGTCCGTTGCTGAACTTTGGAGACATTTTGAGAAAATTTCTACATTTTAATTTCTCTTAACTCCCTGTTCTTCTGCACATACATTTTGTCAATATAGCACATGGTGTAGGCATTCTTTTACAACCTCCATGCTTTAAAAAAATGTAGATTGTTTTATGATCTTTATTACTCTGGATACCTGCTGTTGCTTTGATTGGCAAGCTAAGAATTTAGTGACCTTAAAAACATATATGTACATTAAAAATATTTCTGAATAATTTAGCTTTGTGGTAAGAAAATATAAGGTATAAGCGCTCTCTTATAAGGGGAAACTTAAAGGAGGAATATTAAAGGATATATAGGAAAGGTGGTGAGGCATCTTCATCAGAAAAAACCAGTTTCATAGTAGGAGACAGTTTATAAAGGATTATGAGCTTCATTCCTTTTATTAGGATTTTTATTTGTGCATATTAGAGGAAGGTACATAATAATTGACCCACACTTATTGCAATTGCTAGTCAAGTCTGTTTACTCAATTATCTAAGGGCATCTTTATGGTATGCTTGGATAGCTGTGGGTTGGGTACTTCAGTACAAGTTCACCATTAATTATAGATTTGCCTTTCTACTAAATAACAAAATAATTCCAGAATATGGCTGCCTGTAAGTGATTCCAGTGCTGACTTTCCAATGCCTCTTTTGTTGGCTGAATTGGACTTTGGGTCTTGACTGCCTTTCTGTTTGGCTGCTCTGTTGGAAGGGGAAACGCCTGCAGACCCGATGTGAGAGCAGATTGTTGATGAGCTGCCTCGTGCCCTTTTGGTTTTAGTTTTCTGTGGATTTAACTCAACTGGAATGAACACAGTCGCTTTCATGTCTGCAAAAAGAGGGTTATGTGCAAATTCCTCATTAGATTCCAATCAAGAACCCTTTGGGAAGAAAAATCAGGTATTTCACCAGGCTTCTTATCAAAGTGGTCTGAAAATAAACTTGCTGGTCAAAGAGTCATTTGCCTGCAGTCTGTTGCTTGTGTGCCCACTAACCCTTCTGGTTTATCCATTGACTGCTTGCCATGCAAAAGAGATTGACAAATCATGCATTTTTAGTGTGCAACCATGTAAACCATTTCTTTGAGAACATGTCCCTTGGGCTACAGCCTGTAGCCTCAAGTCAAAAGATCCTCCTTTCCTGAATATATGCAGAATAAAACCTATCACCATTCAAGAATGTCAGATTGTTGGGGTGGGGGTGAGGAAGGAGGAAGTTGATTTTGACTGACAAGTCCCTTAGTTTCTGATGTGGCTTTTACACTTTGAAATATTCAAGACTCCATATGTTACAAAAAACCCACTGAATACCATGTATAACATTGACTTTATCATTCTTTAATCTCAGTTTAATTGATGTGGTCATATTACCCCACACTTAATAACCCACAGCTTGGTATATTATTTAATATCGTTGACACATACTTTGTTTTAAATGTCAGTGCTGGTAAAGCCCTGGAGTTGGCAATGTTGTGCATGATAGATGGCAGAAGAGATGGATCATCTGTTCTTTGTCTGTGCTGTTGGTATGTTGGCTGCAACTTTTTCAACTGTGACACTAGGCTGATGCCAAACCCAAAGCTACTGAATGGGTAACATTATCCCTTGTATCTGATGTTCATAGCTAATCATTCTTGATTTCTTTGGCTGTTTTTACAGGAATGTGTAATATTATATCACCCAAGTTAGAGTGGTGAACTAGTGTTGTTTCAAATGGGCTGATTTAATTATTTTAGCACCCAGTGGCACCTTTGTTATTAAAGGATTTTCACAAAGCAGTACATAGTCTAATTATGTATTTACACTCGAGACTGTAACAGCATCTGCTGGGTAAATAATATACATTTGTAAAATGGTCTAGCTACTAATTTACACAGCCGACCACTGAGACATTGAAAGGCTTTGCATTCTATCACGTCAGCTCTCATACGCTTCCAAGTGTTCCTCCTGTCTCGTCACTACTGTTCAGAAAACAATAGAAATTGCATACCAAAAAGTGAGAACCTCTTCTGAAAAACAGCAATGTCTGTCTGGAATCTGTTAATTCAGGGTAAAGGCTGAAACTCCAGCCAGACTGCCCTCTTGTAGGAGCACAAATGAAGCGCTACATCGCTTCTATTTCCAAGGCCTGCATTTACATAAATACAGGAGCACAGTGCACAACTTAAAAGGGAAACACACATTTTCATTATGGATTTCTGGCTTTGGATTTCCTAGTGCAAATCTGCCTTACAGCTAGCTCAAATGGCCTTCAGAACATTTCCCTTGTATAGCAAATCTTTGGTTGGCATCTAGCTGCCTTAGCAGCTCAAATGCCACCCCTTCCTCAAAAGTTGTGTTGGGGCCACAGCAGTGGATGGTCCCTACACATGGGTAATCCCTGGATATCATTTCAGGAGTAAGTACAAGTAACATCATGCCCAAGAGCTATAACTGTCATCCAGACAGTGATTTATCTGAAGATAGCTTCTGATCTGCATTGAGAACTTATCTTAGGATCTGGCAGGGCCTCTGTGGCCTTGCAGGGGAGTGGAGAGTGGGAGTTCCCTCACCTGTCTCACGTGTACCCACCTTCTGGGCAGGTGAGGGAACTCCAGGTGGAGATCAGCAGGCTGAGGGGAATCAGGGCTGACAAGGACGAAATTGACAGGTATGTCGGTTCTCTGCAGGGTCAAGTGCCTGGTGGAAAGGCACCCCAGGATGGATCTGATGCAGTGGTATGGCAGACAGTTACCACGACGGGCAGGGCTACTCATGCTGCCACAGTGGCAGCCCCCCCTGTACAACTGGAGAACAGGTATGAGGCCCTGGCAGTATCGAAGGAGGAGGCAGGTGAGGATGACTCCAGAGGAGCTGATGCCACTCCATGCACGGTGCAGACTGAGCAATGCTGGAACACCCAGAGGAAGAGACACTGGGTCCTCGTCGTGAGTGACTCCCTCCTGAGAGGAACAGAGGGACCCATCTGTCACCTGGATCCCATGGCATGTGAGGTTTCCTGCCTGCCCAGAGCTCAGATTCGGGACATCACGGCAATGATCCCAGACCTCATCTGGCACTCTGATCACTACCCTCATCCATGCAGGCACTAATGACATGGCTGGGAGTAATCCAGACAGCGTCATGAGAGACTACAAGGTGCTGGGGGCCGAGCTTAGGGAGATGGGAACACTGGTGATTTTCTCACCTGTTCTTCCAGTGAGCAGGAGCAGACGGCACTACAAGGCCTGCATCAGAGAGGTAAACTGGTGGCTTCAGAGCTTGTGTTACTAGGTGGGCTTTGGATTCTTTGACTACGACCCATACTTCCATGCAGGAGACATCTTAGGGCAGGATGGGCTACATCTCTACCCAAAAAGTAATGTGTTTTCTCTTCCAAGTGGCTGATCTCTTATGGTGAGCTTTAAACTAGGTTCATCAGGGGATTAGGATGCAAAGGTGCAGGAGGACAGTTTGATGTCAAGCCAGCTAACGCAAGTGGGAACAACCCAGGTAAGTGACAAGGGCCCAAGCAAGCTTGGGAACAAGAGAGCAGCATGAACACCCATAGGAGCCTTAATTGCCTCTACACAAATGCTAGAAGTATTGGGGAATAAGATGGAGGAACTCGCCCTACTGGTAGCTAGCAAAAACCCAGACCTCATTGGGTTTACAGAAACTTGGTGGGATTCTACCCATGACTAGGCAGTAGACACCAAGGGCTATAGGATGTGTAGACAAGATAGAGTAGGAAGAAAAGTGGGGGTAGTGCTCTACATTAAAGAGTAGTACATGTCCTCCATGATCATGATGGACTCAGAAGAGGGGCAAACTCAGGCACTGTGGGTTGGAATGCAAGGGGGCTGTGGGGAAAGGCATCTCACCAGGGGGATGAGCTGGACCTGGAATTTTCAGGTCAGCTCATGGAGGCTATAAGGACAAGGTATGTGGTTGTCATGGGTGACCTAAACTACCCAGACATCTGCTGGGAGGATCAGTCAGCCAGGTTTGAACGCTCACGTAGGTTTTTAGCCTGCATACAGGACCTCCACCTAACCCAGGAGGTACATAATCCCACCAGAGGAAATGC
This sequence comes from Crocodylus siamensis, assembly GCF_052110815.1. Taxonomy (NCBI): domain Eukaryota; kingdom Metazoa; phylum Chordata; order Crocodylia; family Crocodylidae; genus Crocodylus; species Crocodylus siamensis. The sequence continues at coordinate 29,666,301 of NC_143403.1, forward strand.
CTTTCTGGACTTGGTTCTTGCCACAGGCAATGACCTGGTGAGGGATCTGCAGCTGCTCAACTGCCTAGGTGTTAGTGACCATTGTCTGCTGGAATTTACTATCTAGTGCAGGGTGGTGAAAGCAAGCAGTAAGGCAAAAGTCCTTGACTTCAGGAGGGTTGACTTCAATGAGCTAAGGAGATCAGTAGGAGAGACATTAGGGACTCAGAACCTCAATGAGATTGGAGTCCAGGATGGGTCATTATTCCTTAAGGAGATGATTCTCCAAGCTCAGAGGGAGTCGGTTCCAATGTGAACCAAAGGGGGCAAGAGTGCTAAAAAGACCCCTTGGCTCAGTAAAGGCATCCAGGAGGGCCCGAGGGGAAAAAAAGGGTGGCATACAGTCAATGGAAGCAAGGGGCAATCATCGAGGAGGATTACACCTCCATTGCTCATGATTGCAGAGAGGCGGTTAGTAAGGCCAAGGCAGAGATGGAACTAGGGCTGGCGACCAGAATTAAGGATAACAAAAAGTCCCATTTCAAATAAATAGGGAGTAAGAAGAAGGCACCAGGGAATATGGGGCCCCTACAAGACAGGCTTGGCAATCTGGTAATTGCAGAAAAGAAAAAGCTGAGCTCTTCAATGAGTTCTTTGCCTCCATTTTTCTTAGCAGGGACCAGGACAACTCCCCCACTAGGATTACAGACAAGCTCAGAGGACAAGACACCATGCCTAGGGTCAGGGACAATCTAGTTAGGGAACTTTTGGAGGGGCTGGACGTTTAAATCAGTAGGTCCAATGCTCTTCATCCGAGGGTACTGAGGGAATTGGCAGAGGTATAGTAGGGCCCCTGGCATGGCTGTATGAGTGCTCAAGGTACTCTGGCCAGGTCCAAGAGGACTGGAAAAGTGCCATTGTGGTCCCCATTTAGAAGAAGGAGGACCTGGGTAACTATAGGCCAGTTAGTCTCACCTCAGTCCTTGGGAAGATCTTTGAGAAAATTATCAAGGAGCACATCTGTGGGGGCCCAGCATGGGAGGTCGTACTCAGAGGCAACCAACACGGGTTCATTGTGGGCATATCCTGCCTGACTAACCTTGTTTCCTTTTATAAACAGGTCACAAAGACCTTGGATACAGGCATTGAGGTAGATGTCATCTACCTGCACTTCAAGAAGGCCTTTGACACTGTTTCTCACCCCATTCTCATAAAAAAACTAGGTGACTGTGGCATTGATGCCTACACAGTCAGATGGGTGGTAAATTGGCTGGATGGTCACACCCAGACAGTGGTGGTAGATGGGTCATTTTTGACCTGGAGGGATGTGGGGAGTGGAATTCCCCAGGACTCAGTCCTCAGGCCTGTGCTATTCAACATCTTTATTAGTGACCTGGAGGTGGGCATGGAAAGCACACTGTCCAGATTCGCTGATTACACAAAGATGTGGGGAGAAGTGGGCACACTGGAGGGGAGGGACAGAATCCAACTAGATCTAGACAGGTTATAGAGATAGGCAGATAAGAACAGAATGGAATTCAATGCAGACAAGTGCAAGGTGCTGCGTCTAGGGAGAAGGAACCTGTGACATACCTATAGGTTGGGGAACACCCTTCTCAACAGCACAATGGCTGAAAGGGATCTTGGAGTCATTGTTGACTCCAGGATGGATATGAGCCGCCAATGCAAGGAAGTGGTCAGTAAGGCTGACTGCACCTTTTCATGCATCTACAGATGCATCATAAGCAGGTCCAGGGATGTAATCCTCCCCCTCTGCGGTGCTGGTCAGGGCACAGTTGGAGTCCTGCATCCAGTTCTGGATGCTGCACTTCAAGAGGGATGTGGCTAACCTTGAGAGGGTCCAGAGGAGGGCCACATGCACGGTCAGGGGGCAGCAGGCCAGGCCCCACCAAGATAGACTAAAGGGCCTGAATCTATTCAGCCTCCACAAGAGACGACTGAGAGGGGATCTGGTAGCCGTCTATGAACTCACCGGGGGGAACCAGCAGAAAATAGGTGGGGCTCTGTTCTCCCGGGCATCACCTGGGATAACAAAGAATAATGGCCACAAACTGATTGAGAGCAGGTTCAGGCTAGATATCAGGAGGCATTAATTTATGGTTAGGGCTTCCAGGCTCTGGAATGGGTCCCAAGGAAGGTGGAGCTGTCCCCTACTTTGGGGGTCTTCAAGAGGAGGTTGGATACATTTATGACGGGTATTATGATCTCAGCACTCATTCCTGCCCAGGGCAGGGGGTCAGACTTGATGACCTGTTCAGGTCCCTTCATACCCTAGAAACTATGAAACTATGCTCTGGGCTTCTGTATAAATGGCTCTGAGCATAGTTATGGTAGATTCTCTTGTGTAGCTTGATAATGACTGTGGAAGAAAAAGTTCTGGTGTAAGGTAAATATTTGGCACTTAGAGATGCAGGTCCTTAAATCTTAGCGTACTTAGGGGGATTGAGATTCAAAGTTTCTCATATTTTGAATTACAAATTTCTTTTCTGAGTGGAAACTAAGAGGAAGAGGTTCTGTGATTTCACACTATTAGAAGTGCTCAACTTGAGTGAAATGCCTGCAGTATTCACTACCCATGAAAGTGCAGTTTGCCACAACTTTGAAAAGGACTATGGAGAGAAAGGAGTTAACAGGGTATATATATGGAAAAATCTTCATGACATACACCAAATAGATTATATCCTGCTTCCTTCTATGGAGCAGAATGCTTACAGTATGTCTGGGTTTTGTATCAACCATACACCATAGGTCTCAGCTGTCTGGAGGTTCCTGGTGTAAGTCCAAGCTTTACTCATCTGGAGGAGAAGAATGGTGCTTCAGGAAAGATCATTATGCAAATTCCCATATATTTTCCCATTGCTGTTTCAGGTACATGAGTTACAGAGCCTACTTCAGCCATACCAGTGTCACAGTGGCTCTGGAATGATTTTGAACCTACTTCAGAACCTGGGGAAAGGATTCCTTTCCACTTTAACTCTCTAGAGCAGGGGTTTTCAACCTTTTTTAGTCTAAGTACCCCCAGCGGTCAGACATGGAGTGGGGAGGGAGAAGTGAGGGAAGGTAGCATGTGGCCAAACACTGGGGAGGGGGTAGTAATGTGGCTGGACACAGAGCAGGGAGGCAGGGATGGTGTGCAGGTGGGTGGGGATGGAGTGTCACTGCTTCCCAGGAGCAGGGATGGGGTGGGGCAGGGAAGCTTACTGAGCTGGTACATGGTGGTGACAACGGCCATATGTGAACTACCCCACCCCACAGAGGGGCTTTGCTGCCCAGCTTCTGGGAGGTGATGGCACTCTGTCCCCACCTGCCCATGTATACCCCTTAGGACTGGTCCAAGTATTTGAGTCTTTTGAACTGGAGAGATGATTTGGACCAGTATTCCCTTGGATACTATTTTTCCAGTTGAGCTACACAATAGAAACTGGTCTAGTGTTCATGAAAAGGTTGCTGCTTCATATTAAATCTATAAACATACTATAGTTTATATGGTTTTTATGACATCTTCACCAGTTTCACATTCACAGCACAGGATAGAAATAACAGAAAATAAGAGAGAAAAAGCATAAATTTAGGGCACCTTTTTCTTTACCACAGACAAAAATTTTTCTTTCTCTCTTTAAACTAAGCCCTCTGGGGGATGGGGGGATTACCACCACTGCTGGCCCACTGAGCAACCCTTGCAAAGCCAGCAGGCCAAGGCACTTAAGAGAGCCTACCCCTGCCCCAGCCCTGGTACAATCTGTGGGCAAGGCAAGACCCCCCAAGGGGACACTTGCCTGCCTGTACACAAATGCCAGAAGCTTGGCAGGAGTTTGTTTTCCTACTTAATGCAAATAATTATGATGTCATAGGGATAACAGAGACCTGGTGGGACTCCACCCATGACTGGACCATGGGTATAGATGGCTATACCCTGTACAGGAGGAATCGTGTAGATAAAAGGGGTGGGGGTGTAGCTCTCTATGTGAAGGAAAGCTACATGTCCCTGCAAGCTGATGTTGGCGACCAGCATGGACAGCTAGAGACCCTCTGGGTAAAAATTCATGGGGAATACGGCACGGGGGACACAACGGTGGGAATCTACTACAGACCTCCCACTCAAAGTCCTGAGCTTGAACCAGGAGTTCACCCGGGAACTGGCTGAGGCTGCATGCTCCAGGACCATGGTCATCATGGGTGACTTCAATTACCTGGACATCTCGTGGGAGGATCACTCAGCAAAATCCGAGCAGTCACAAAGCTTCCTATCATGCATGGATGACCTCTACCTGACTCAAGAAGTCTATGGGCCAATGAGATGTAAAGTGCTGCTCAACCTAGTACTGGCTACTGGGGATAACCTGATCGGCAACCGATGGGAAGCTGGGTGACAGTGACCATGAGCTGATCACCTTCACCATCCACCATAAAGGTGGCAAGTCAGTCAGCAACATGGAAGTCCTTGACTTCAGGAAAGTTGACTTTGACAAGCTCAGGAGGTTTGTCAGTGTGGCCCTAAGAACCCCAGGGAGAGGGGAGTTCAAGAAGAGTGATTGCTCCTCAAGGGAGTGATCCTCAGTGCACAAGCTAATTCTATTCCATCTCGGAGGAAAGGCAGCAAGAGGGCACAGCGCCCCCCCCCCCCCCGGCTCTCCAGGGATCTAGCAGATCTCCTGAGGCTAAAAAGAAAGGCCTACAAAGGATGGAGGATAGGATTAACCTCCAAGGAGGATTATTCTGCACTGGTTTGGTCCTGCAGGGAGCAAACCAGGAAAGCCAAGGCTGCAACTGAACTCCAACTAGCTTCGAGCATCAAGGACAATAAAAAGTCCTTTTTCAGATATGTGGGGAGCTGGAGGAAAAGCAAGGGCAACATTGGACCCCTTCTGAACCAGGTGGGGCAACTGATGCCCAGGGAAAAGCCAGTCTATTAAATGGGTACTTTGTGTTGGTCCTTCATCAGTCCCATGGGATGCCCATGCCCACCATGGGAGAGGGAGATCCCCTGCCTTCCATAATGCTGACCTTGTGAAGGAACACCTTGAGAGGCTGGATACCTTTAAGTCAGCCAGCCCTGACAATCTACACCTCGGGGTACTCAAGGAGCTGGCAAGCATCATAGCCCAGCCCCTGCCATGGATCTTTGAAAACTCCTGGTGCTCTGGTGTAGTGCCCAAAGATTGGAAGAAGGCCAATGTGGTGCCTATCTTCAAGAAAGGGAGGAAAGTGGATCCAGCTAACTATAGGCCCATCAGCCTGACTTCTATCCCGGGGAAGATCTTAGAAAAGTTTATTAAAGAGGCCATTCTTAATGGACTGGCCGACGCCAACATCCTAAGAGAGAGCATGGGTTTGTTGTGGGTAAGTCTTGCTTGACCAATCTCATTTCCTTCTACGACCAGGTGACCTATCACCTGGACAAGGGAGAAGAGATTGATATCATATATCTTGACTTCAAAAAAGCCTTCGATCTGGTATCCCATGATCATCTCTTGGCAAAACTGGCCAAATGTGGCCTTGGGTCCACCATGATCCTCTGGCTGGGGAATTGCCTCTGTGGTCAGACCCAGAGGGTAGTAATTGATGGAAGTCAATCATCATGGTGCCCTGTGACCAGTGGGGTCCCCCAAGGCTCTGTCCTTGGACCCATATTGTTCAACAATTTCATTAATGATGTGGACACTGGAGTCAAGAGTGGACTGGCCAAGTTTGCCGATGACACCAAGCTCTGGGGCAAAGCATCCACGCCAGAGGACAGGCAGATGATCCAGGCTGACCTGGACAGGCTCAGCAAATGGGCGGATGAGAACCTGATGGTGTTTAACACCAAAAAATGCAAGGTTCTCCACCTTGGGAGGAAAAACCTGCAGCATCCTTATAGGCTTGGCAGTGCTACGCTGGCTAGCACTATGAAAGAAAGAGACTTGGGGGTCATCATTGACCACAAGATGAACATGAGCCTGCAATGCGATGCTGCGGCTAATAAAGCGACCAAAACGCTGGCTTGCATCCATAGATGCTTCTCGAGCAAATCCCGGGACGTCATTCTCCCCTTGTACTCGGCCTTGGTGAGACCACAGCTGTGTCCAGTTTTGGGCTCCACAATTCAAGAAGGATGTGGAGAAGCTTGAGAGAGTCCAGAGGTCAGGAAAACAGACCTTATTATGACAGGCTGAGAGCTATAGGGCTCTTTAGCCTGGAAAAGCGTAGGCTCAGGGGTGATCTGATGACCACCTATAAGTTTATCAGGGGTGAGCACCAGGATCTGGGGGAACGTTTGTTCACCAGAGCGCCCCAAGGGATGACTAGGTTGAACGGTCACAAACTCCTGCAAGACCGTTTCAGGCTGGACATAAGGAAGAATTTCTTTACTGTCCGAGCCCCCAAGGTCTGGAACAGTCTGCCAGTGGAGGTGGTTCAGGCATCTACATTGAACATCTTCAAAAGTAAATTGGATGCTTATCTTGCTGGGATCCTATGACCCCAGCTGACTTCCTGCCCTTTCGGCGGGGGGCTAGACTCGATGATCTCCCGAGGTCCCTTCCAGCCCTAATGTCTATGAAATCTATGAAATATACATAAACCAGTTGAAGTGATCAGAAACTGGTTTAAACCGGTAACAGAATATAAGTTCACTGCACATAAACCAATTTCAAAATGGCCGAAAACAGTTTGAGAGAAACATGGTTGAATACCACTATCAGACTTGATTGAGCTCAAATCGGTTCATGCAACTTCTCTCCCAGATGCCTTCTTGGTTTAACTTAAACTAGAGTCTACCAGCATCCCAGCCTGCTCTCTGGGCTGGGCTTTCTGCTCCAGGTCTGTGCTCCAGAGGAGCTGGCCCGGCACCTCTGCTCCCTAGCCAGAGCAGGGACAGGCAAGGGTGGGGGCCTGGCCAAACACTGGCCCTTGAAGGGAGCAGGGAAGAAGTTCATTTCCATCCCCTTTTCCCCCTCCTCTGTCCCACCAGCACAACCTGCATTTCTCAGCTGGCTGCTCCAGTGGTGGGGGTGTGACCAGCCCCAGCAGTAGCCTGGAGTGAACTGGTCAGGGGGGTTGTTCAATTCCCACCTCCCTGTCCCGTGGGCCCAACCTGGGGTCTGCTGGGCACCTCTCCCTCACTGCTGCAGTGGCAGGGGCATGACTAGAGGCTGGCCAGGATGGTCCCCTTAGGTAGGGAGCTAGGGAGGGGGGTTATTCTCCTCTCTGCTCCCTCTGCCCCCAGGGGACTGCAGTGAGGTATGCTAGCTCTGACCATCCCTGCCACCACTGTTCTCTCCCTGTTCAAGGCAAATAGTGGGATAAGCTCCTCTCCACCGGATGCCGGAGTCCTGCCTAAGGGGCCATGCCAGCCAGCCTCTGGTTGCATCCTCACCCTGCTGCTAGAGTGATGAGGGGTCAGGGCCCTTGATGGTGGCAGCATCCCCTGTCATGGTGTCTGGGGATCATGAGTCTTTTCCCAGCAGGGGGGCCATGAGCAGGGGTCAGAGCTTCTGCAGACTGCACAGGGCAAGTGGTGGCACTGGGGCTTTGAGGGGGCCATAGCTGCCCTACCCTTTGGCATCTGGTAAAGTGGGCAGGAGGGGGCACGTCTTGTGGCTTGCCCTTCATAGGGAGTGAGTGGTGGCAGTGGTTGGGGCAGGCAGACCCTGCTGTGGTTCCCCAGGGGCAGAAGGGGGGATAACTCCCTTCCTACCCCGTTGCCTAAGGGGCCATGCTGGATGGGTTCTGGTCATGCTCTGGCCTTGCTGCTGGAGCAATGAGGAGGGAGCAACTGTGATGGGGGTCACAGCCCCTGTTATGGTGTCTGGAGTGTAAGCCTCTTCCCTGGTGGGGGGGGGCTGTGTTGTGGGCGAGGGCTGTGCTGAGGGGTGGAAAGAGCTGCCACAGGCTGTGCATAGCAATAGGTGGTGGTGCTGAAGGTGGCTTGAGGGGCTACGGTTCCCTCTCAGCTCTAGTGCTGCTGCTCATCCCATGCAGTCTGCAGCAGCTCTGACCCCTGCTCCCAGGCTCCAGCCCCCCGCCCCACCAGGAAGAGGCTCTCACTCCCCAGACACCATGACAAGGGGTGCTCCCCCATCAGGGCCCTGTCCCCTGGCTGCTCCAGCAGCAGTGGGGAGATACAACCAGAGGCTGGCTGGCATGGCCCCTTAGGCAGGAGCAGGGTGGGCAGGGAGGCAGGTTATTCTCTCCTCCCTCTGGCGTTTGGTGGAGGAGGCAGGAGAGGGCTTATCCTGCCACTTGCCCTGCACAGGGAGTGAGCAGTGGCAGCAGCAGTGGTTGAGGCTGGCAGACCCCACTGCAGTCTTCCGGGGGCAGAGGGGGCAGATGGAGCAATAAGCCACCTCCCTGCCCCCCTGCCTAAGGCTGCCTGGCTGCACCCCCTGCCCCTGCAACAGGAAGGGGAGAGTGCTAGGTGGACCCCAGCTCAGATCCGTGGGACGGGGAGGGGGGAATTCAACCCCCTCCCTGGCCGGTTTACTCCAGGCTACTGCTGGGGCTGGCCATGTTCGCTCCCCGGCACAGCTTCCCTGTAGCCAAAGGTGCACTCTAGTGCCCCCCAACTCCTGGCCTGAGTGGCTGCAGGTATATGCCTACATTTCCTCAGTCCAGAGGGAATGTCTTTCAGTTGCAAACTGGTTCAATCTAGGCAGGCGAACAGACTTGAGCTTTTGCAAAGATTGAATCAATTCAGGCTCCAGCTTTTTGAATGTCAGTCCTTAGCCCTAAGGCCTGAAATTAGGAAAGTATTAAAGCACATGCTAACTCTTAACTCCAAAGCCAGTTTACCACATGCTAGTTTCCTTTACTGATCAGGATCCAAATGACTGAATTTACGTTTTATTGATGTTTGAGAGCTCAGGGTGTGACTCACTATGTTTTGAACTGGGTCTGAAATATAGTTTCATAGTTTCTAGGGTCGGAAGGGACCTGAGCAGATCATCTAGTCCGACCCCCTGCCATGGCAGGAAAGAATACTGGGGTCAAACGACCCCAGCAAGATGTTGATCTAACCTCCTCTTAAACACCCCCAGGGTAGGAGCCTGCACCACTTCTCTTGGAAGCTGGTTCCAGACCCTAGCCGCCCTGACCGAGAAGTAGCGCCTCCTGATATCTAACCTAAATCTACCCTCTGCCAGCTTGTGACCATTATTCCTGGTCACTCCTGGTGGTACTTGGGGGAACAGTGACTCCCCCAATGCCTGCTGATCCCCCCTGACTAGTTTATAACAGGCCACAAGATCCCCCCTCAGCCTTCTCTTTTGGAGGCTGAACAGGTTCAGGTCCCATAGCCTCTCCTCATAGGGCCTGCCCTGTTGTCCCCTGATCATATGAGTGGCCCTCCTCTGGACCCTCTCCATGCTGTCCACATCCCTCTTGAAGTGTGGCACCCAGAACTGGACGCAGTGCTCCAACTGCGGCCTGACCAGTGCCGCATAGAGGGGGAGGATCACTTCTTTGGACCTGCTCGAGATGCATCTGTGGATGCATGACAAGGTGTGGTTGGCCTTCCTGACTGCCTCCCCACACTGCCGGCCCATGTTCATCTTGGAGTCAATGATGACCCCGAGATCCTTTTCCGCCTCCGTGCTGACAAGAGGGGAGTTCCCTAACCTGTAGGTATGGTGCCGGTTGTTCCTCCCCAGGTGCATCACCTTGCACTTGTCTGTGTTGAAACCCATCCTATTCTCGTCCGCCCACCCTTGTAACCTGTCTAGGTCTGATTGTAGCCTGTTGCATCCTTCCAGTGTGCCCACGTCCCCCCACATCTTAGTGTCATCAGCAGATTTGAACAGGGTGCTTTTTACGCCCTTGTCCAAATCACTGATGAAGATGTTGAACAGCGCGGGCCCGAGGACCGAGCCCTGCGGAATCCCACTGCCCACGTCCTTCCAGGTTGAGAAGGACTCATCCACTACCACCCTCTGGGTGCGGGCCTCCAGCCAGTTGGTGACCCAGCCAGTTGGTCTACACAACAACCCCCCAGTTGCTTAATGAGAATGGGGTGAGAGACAGTGTCAAAAGCCTTCCGGAAGTCCAGGAAGACTATATCCACTGCTACCCCTGCATCTAATGATCTGGTGATCTGATCGTAAAAGGCCACCAGGTTGGTCTGACAGGACCTGCCACTGATGAACCCGTGTTGGTTGCCCCTAAGCATGCAGTCCACTGCTGGCCTCTCCTGGATGTGTGCCAGCATAATTTTCTTGAGCAGCTTGCCTAGGATCGAGGTAAGACTAATCGGCCTATAGTTTCCTGGGTCCTCCTTCCTGCCTTTTTTTAAGATGGGGACCACATTGGCCCTCTTCCAGTCCTCCGGTACCTCACCGGAGCACCACGAGTGCTCATAAAGCCGTGCCAGGGGACTTGCAATGATCTCGGCCAGTTCCTTTAGAACTCTAGGGTGGAGCTCATCTGGGCCGGCTGACTTGAATACGTCCAACCTCTCCAGTAGCTCCCTAATTAAATCCTCGCTAACCCGTGGCCCAGGTGTGCCTCCCCCGGGGCCCGAGGGGGGTCCAGCAGGGAGGTGGCTGTTCTGGTCCCTACTTAGGAAGACGGAGGCAAAGAAATCGTTAAACATGTTAGCTTTGCCATCTGGTGTGACAACCAAGTTTCCCAACGCGTCCTGCAAGGGCCCCACATTACCCGGGACTTTCTTTTTACCCCCTATGTATTTAAAAAAGGACTTCTTATTGTCCTTAATCTGGGAAGCTAGTCCCAGTTCCATCTCTGCCTTGGTCTTCCTAACTACCTCCCTACATCACTGAGCAACTACAGAATAGTACTCCCTGGTGATGACTCCTTCTTTCCATTGGGTGTAAGCCTCCTTTTTAGCAAGGAGACATTCCCGGATGCTTTTGGTGAGTCACGGAGGCTTATAGTCCATATAGAATGGACATAATAGTTGTTGATTGTGTGGATTGTTTTTTTTTTTTTTTTTTTTTTACCCCGAGGTTTTATGTTAAAGCTGACATGGGAACTGCACATATGTGGCACTCAGTGAAAAATAAAATACACACAACAATTTTGTTAATGTCCTAGTGAGTAAAGCAGTAAATATGTTTTGTCTGAGTATTCCTCACATTTGGGATGGTTTTAAAAATGAAGTGTAGCTTGACAAAGTCTAGGATGATTTAGCCTACAATAATTAATATTGTAGTATGAATGATTTAGGAATAAAATTATCCATGAAAATTGAAAATATTACCAGGGTATGAAGAATTAGTAGTGCTTGGGGGAAAAAAAAAGAGAAACTGTGTTTAACAAAAAAGCTGCTTTCAGTGAAGGAATGATCATAGTGAAATTGTAACAGGAGAAGTAAAAGATAATTTGGAATGTGACGTTAATATTGGATTCGCAAAACCTTGCCTAACAGGTGGGTGGAGTTTTTTTTTTAATTTGTTTCAGCTGGAGCCCTGAATCATATTGACACAGCCTTACAAAAATACCTTAGACTGTGAGGAAAAAAAGAGAAAGCTTAAATATACTAGCTGGCACCATTGGTAAGTCCTTTCTCTCTCCTTCTCCTAGTTAATAATCAGTCTCCCAGTTAAGATGTGTATTGGTTTTCTCTTCTACTGTCATCCTTGTTTCTGCAGGTCTGTATTTGAAAAGCAGAAGGGATATTGGAAAGTGTTCCCTCTAAGCTGTGCAGTATGCGTGGCCGCGCAGCTTACAAGGAACGCTGATATTGGGTTTCTCTTCATCACACTGATAAGTCAGGGGACACATCTGGTTTAAAATGTGTCAAGGGTTTAAAACAAGAATTTTTTTTTTTTTTTTTTACATTTATGTCTCTTAGACAACAATTTTCATTAAAATAGAGTTTATTAGAATAGAATTTATGAGTTTAAATATGAATAGAGATAGTTAAAATTTTAAAATCTGTGGTGATCAGAGAAGTCCATGGAAGGCACAATGTTCATCTAGACAACACAAGCCTCTTGCAGGGATCCAGTTTGCAGAAGCACTAGCATTGAGACATTTGTCTCAGTTCACTAACTTTTTGCAATACAGCTAAAATATCAGCACCACCTGGAATATGAGCATCAAATTTTATTATCAGCTTCATGGGAATTGCAAAACAGCCTAACCCCACCCGACTCTTAATAAATCACGTGCTGAAAGCATTTCAGCTGAGAACCCTGCTGATGAGACATGCAACTCAAAAGGATCAAAAGCTCAAGTCTGTTAAACTGGCCATTTGCTCTTTTGGCATAATCCAAAAGTACAAAATAAAAATAAAAAAGAAGCAGCAGCACAATATTTTTATCAAACTAGGACAAGTAATAAAGTGTGATAGAGCATCAGATCAACTCAGTCATTCTAATTTTTGCAAAACCGCTGGGGATTTACCACACTGCAGAGTTACTAAAGATCATAAATGTGCTTGATCCAAACCCCATTGCAATGAATGGAAAACCTTTTAATGGACTTTGAATAAAGACATAGACGCCTACTGAGTTTAGACAGTGAAGTTCAATGAATAATTGTATTGGCTTGCTCTCCCTTTTGATCTATTTAGAAAAATATTTCTATTCCTCCATTTATATTATTCATAACATAGTCAGCAAAAGCTGTTCAGAACTTTTGATTGATTTTAAGAAATTGCCTGAAAATATTGTACTATACACTTCCCAGATTAATTAATGAAATTACTTGCTCATCAACATTGATTATATGCTGGGCATTTAACTGGTATGCTCTAGGGAAGGGGTTAGTGAAAAGTTCAAAAGTAGATGGAGATGCAAGGAGGAAAGGGGAGGATACAGTTTAAGCAAAACATGAATACTGCTTCCTGATCTCCATATCTGGAACATTTTAAAAATCATTGTGTAGCTCTGACTTGCATGAACAGCATATACGTGGCTAATAAACAGAAGCTGACACTGACATTGGCAGCAGTACAGGAGTCATATTTTCACAAGCATTAACTGTTCTTGAACAATTTCTCCTGTGCATTAGGCATAAACTGTCTTTTTCTTCAATTTCAGCAATTGTCAGCAAGTCTTCATTTATATTTGAATTCCCCATGTCCTTTTTTTTTGGAGGGTTATGAGAGAGGACAAGCTGTTATAAACTAGGCCTTTAATTTTTCCTAGATTTCTTTTTCCTCTAGTGCAAGAGCAAGAACAGAAGAACCTTTGAATAATGAGGTTTACTTAGTGGTGTGTTGTCCTACGAATGCCCCACGCTGCTGTCCAAACAGAGGGGCAGTGTTCCATAGCACTGCCAGTAGATGATGCATTGCCCTTCTGGCAAGAGAAACAATCACATGAGGAGCATTAGCATGAGTGGATGATGTTGAAGCAGTTTTTTCATACTTCACAAAGATTCAGAGAGTAGTGCAGGTAAAAAAGGATACTGTTGAACACTACAAGATGGAAATGGTCAATTATAAAACAGTTCCCAAATGCAGTTTAGGATTTGTGGGCTGGATCAATGGCAAGTGTGATTTTTATATTCACAAGAACTGGGGGTTCCTCTCAAAAACATTAGATTCGCACTTTAGTATAGCCATTTATTTTAATGGATTGTCTCTTGATTTACATGTATAGAATCATCAGGATAATCAAATTTCTATAACAGGGATTCATGTCTAATTCAGAAGGAGGAATGTGTCTGAATATCTAAATGATATCATTTACGCATTTCAGAATCTGAATGGCCATGCTAGAGAGTAGATTGAAGGCCCTTGAAAACTTGGTCTTGAACTGTCCAGTTCTTTAGAGCTGTATAATTCTGTATGTGGTCCAAAACAAACAAACAAGGTATCTCTTATAACTGAAACCTATGCTCAACCATATACTCAGAAAACAAAAGCATATGGTTATTTCCTTTCCTCGATGGTTATTTCTTTTGCCTGCTGGGCCACATACCCAAGGAAGAAGCACCTCGGGAGGTGCCCTCCACTGCAGAGTGGCAGACGGTCACCTCCAGAACCAAGGCTGCTCGCAACACAACAGTACCCGTTCCTCCAGTCCAGCTGGAGAACAGGTACGAGGCCCTGGCAACACTGGAGGAGATGGAAGGAGAGAAGGCAACTGGAGAGGAGGCAACTCCACACTCTCCATGCTCTGAACAGGCCAAAGGAGCTAAGCAGTCCCGGAGGAGAAAGCGTCCAGTGGTTGTCATAGGTGACTCCATCCTGAGGGGTACAGAGGGCCCCATCTGTCACCAGGGCCCCTTGACACGTGAGGTCTACTGCCTGCCTGGATCAAAGATTCAGGACATGACGGGGATGATCCAGGCTGTGATCCAGCCCACTGATTACTACCCCATGGTACCCACATGGATTAGGACCAATGATGTGGCCAGGAGGAGCCCTGATCACCTGATGGCAGACTACCATGCTCTGGGGGGCATGCTGAAGGAGGTAGGTGCACAGGTGGCTTTCTCTTCTGTCCTACCAGTGAGTGGACATGGAAGAAAGCATGAGACGAGCAGCACGTAGACCAACTGGTGGCTTCGGGAATGGTGTCTTTAGGTGGACTTTGGCTTCCTTGACAATGACCCGCACATCACGATGACAGACATGCTTGGATGGGCTCCACCTTTCCCCTGAAGATAAGCGTGTGTTCTCTTCTAGGTTGGCGGATCTCCTCTGGCAGACTTTAAATTAGGCTCATCGGGGGAAGGGGAAGATGAGGGCAGAGGAAGCCTTGGACTGCTAAACCAAGCAGTACCCACAAGTACAGCCCAGGCTAGACTGACGAGCAGAACATATATATACCAAGGTAAGGAACAGGGGCCAGGGCAATGCTGAGATTAGGGGGCCAGTGCACACATCCTCAGGAGGCCTCAAATGCCTCTACACAAATGCTTGTAGTATGGGAAACAAGCAGGAGGAACTTACCGTCCTGCTAGCTGACACCAACCCAGACATAGTGGGGCTCACAGAAATGTGGTGGGACCCAACGCACAACTGGGCAGTGAATGTCAAGGGGTATAGGACAGGGAGGAAAGGCGGGGGTGTGGCACTCTGCATTAAGGAGGAATACACATCCTCATCAAGTAACACAGAGCCAGAGGAGGGGCACACTGAAGTGCTCTGGGTTAGAATACAAAGGAGTGGAGGGGAAAGAGACTTAATGGTGGGGGTCTACTACAGACCACCCAACCAAGGGGAAGAACTAGACCAGGAATTCTTAAGTCAGCTCATGGAGGTAGTTAGGTCAAAGGACGTGGTTAGCATGGGTGACCTGAACTTTTCAGACATCTGCTAGGAAGAGCAGTCAGCCAGGTCTGACCACTCATGTAGGTTCCTTGCCAAAATGCAGGACCTCCATCTAACTCAGGAGGTGCACAGCCCCACCAGGGGAGACGCCTTGTTGGACCTGGTGCTGGCCATGGGCGATGACCTGGTGAGGGGGCTGTGGGTGCTCAACCACCTGAGCGACAATGATCATGGCCTGCTGGAATTCACCATCCAGTGCAAGGTGGCAAAGGCCTGCAGCAAGGCCGCAGCCCTAGATTTCAGGAGGGTAGACTTCAATGAGCTAAGGAGAATAGTCGGGGATGCACTGAGGTCCCGGAGGGGAGGGGAGCCAGGTGTCCAAGGAGAGTGGCTGTTCCTTAAGGAGACGATCCTCCAAGCCCAAAGGGAGGTAATCCCAACACAGATCAAAGGGAGCAGGAGGGTGCAAAAGCCCCCATGGCTCACCAAAAGCATCCAAGAATGTCTTCTAGCTAAAAGGGAGGCATACATCCAATGGAAGGGAGGACTATACTGCCGTTGCTTGAGGATGCAGGGGGGCAGTCAGGACAGCCAAGGCAGAGATGGAACTGGGACTAGCTTCCTGGATCAAGGACAACAAGAAGTCCTTTTTTAAATACATAGGGGGCAAAAAGAATGTACCGGGTAACGTGGGGCCCCTGCGAGACACGCTAGGAAATCTGGTTGTCACACCAGATGACAAAGCTAACCTATTTAACTACTACTTTGCCTCCATTTTCCTGAGCAGGGACTGGATTAGCACCCCCACTGGGCCCCCGTCAGGTCCCAGGGGAGCCACACCTAGGCCAAGGGTCAGTGAGGATCTAGTCAGGGAACTTATGGAGAGACTGGATGTATTTAAAACAGCTGGTCCGGACGATCTCCACTCCAGAGGGCTGAGGGAATTAGCTGAGGTCATTGCCTGGCACAGTTTTGCAAGCACTCATGGTGCTCTGGTGTGGTGCCAGAGGACTGGAAGAGGACCAACGTGGTTCCCATCTTCAAAAAAGGGAGGAAGGAAGACCTGGGAAACTGTAGGCCAGTTAGTCTTACCTCAATCCTGGGTAAGGTTTTTGAGAGAATTATCCTGGCACGTGTCCACGAGGGGCCAGCAGGGGACATTATGCTTAGGGGCAACCAACATGGGTTTATTAGAGGCAGGTCCTCTCAGACCAACTTGGTGGCCTTCTGTGACCAGGTCACCAAATCCTTAGATGTAGGGGTAACAGTGGATGCAGTCTTCCTGGACTTTCGGAAGGCCTTCGATACCGTCTCTCATCCCATTCTCATTAAAAAACTAGGGGACTGTGGTGTTGACACCAACGCAGTCAAATGGGTTGCCAACTGGCTGGAGGGCCGCACCCAGAGAGTGGTGGTGGATAGATCATTTTTGACCTGGAGGGATGTGGGCAGTGGGGTTCTGCAGGGCTCGGTCCTTGGGCCCTCACTGTTCAACATCTTCCTCAGTGACTTGGAAAAGGGGGTAAAAAGCACCCTGTTCAAATTTGCTGATGACACTAGGATGTGGGGGGAAGTGGGCACGCTAGAAGGGAGGAATAGGCTACAATCGGACTTAGACAGGTTACAGGGGTGAATGGATGAGAAGAGGATGGGATTCAACACTGACAAGTGCAAGGTGATACACCTGGGGAGGAAGAACCAGCACCATACCTATAGGTTGGGGAACTCTCTTCTTGTCAGTGCAGAGGCAGAAAAGGATCTTGGAGTCATCATTGATGCCAAGATGAACATGGGCCAACAGTGTGGGGAGGCAGTTAGGAAGGCCAACCGCACCTTGTCATGCATCCACAGATGAATCTCAAGCAAATCCAAGGAGGTGATCCTCCCCCTCTATGCGGCACTGGTCAGGCCACAGCTGGAGTACTGCATCCAGTTCTGGGTGCCGCACTTCAAGAGGGATGTGGACAGCATGGAGAGGGTCCAGAGGAGGGCCACTGGCATAATCAGGGGGCAGCAGGGCAGGCCCTTTGAGGAGAGGCTACAGGACCTGAACCTGTTCAGCCTGCACAAGTAAAGGCTGAGGGGGGATCTAGTGGCCTGTTACAAACTAGTCAGAGGGGACCAGCAGGCATTGAGGGAGTCCCTGTTCCCCTGAGCACTACCAGGAGTGACTAGAAATAATGGTCACAAGCTGGCGGAGGGTAAATTCAGATTAGACATCAGAAAGTCCTATTTCACTGTCAGGGCGGCTAGGATCTGGAACCAACTTCCAAGCGAAGTGGTGCTCCTACCCTGGGGGGTCTTTAAGACAAGGCCAGACAATCACCTTGCTGGGGTCATTTGACCCCAGTACTCTTTCCTGCCATGGCAGGGGGTCAGACTTGATGATCTGCTCAGGTCCCTTCCAACCGTACTAACTATGAAACTATATACTCACCAGCCCACTCTGTTTCATTTAATTTTAGCAGAAGTACTGAATTCTAGTTCATCAGCAAAGAAGTATTGCTATGTTGGTAGAGATTTTTAGACACGCAAGCAGTGATGTTTCTTTATTAGGAATTACTCAAAATATAGATGTTTGCAGTTGTTGTAGATTATGATGACAGAACCAGGACTATCAAGCTATTACATTAAAAAAAAAAAAAAAAAAGAAAGAAAATCAGTGGCTGAAACTGGGGAATCACCATCAATTGATGTGCTGTTCTGTGCTGTGCAATACCAAAAATGTAGTGCCAGTTTGGATTTGGGTGTTGTTTTAAGAGACAATATGAGGGTTTTATTGTATAAGTGATGTTTGGAAATCGAATTCTCATTTCCAAATGAATAGGCTGAACATAGTTATTTTTACTGACTACAATTACTCTGGCAAACAAAAGATTTCAGCTTTTTGTCTTCATCTGAATTAAAAAATAGTTGTACCATATTACAATGTAGGTAGCCTGCCAGCGTAGGTAGGTAGCCAGGTAGGGATTGCTTAATAGAAAGAATTTTAATCAATAACGTCTGAAGGTATCTACCCTCTTCCACTGAAATAATTAACACCTCCCAGGATCCACTCTTAAATCAACAATCACTATTGCCACCACTCAAATCTTTCATCAAACCAAGTTAGTGCTTTGCTTTGTTAATTATGAATGCTGGATTTGGAGTAGCTCATTCAAAGCTTTTTGAACTTTATGGCAATCAGGACATTTTAGTTTTAGCCCATACTGGGAAGCATGTGCCAAGCAAAAATGATACGTTTTGGAATTTGGGAATTGGACTCTTTATAAGTGTGTTCAGGCTGCGTTTTCCTTTTGATACAGAATTTTTGAGGACATTGATGGGTGAAGCAAGAACATTCGCTCTGTATAGTAATTCTTTCAACAGGCTTCATGGTATACAGCCAGCCTAATAATCAAAAGTGCTTCTTTCTGTTTAAAGCCCAGAAAGAAAACTGACATCTTTTATCAAAAAGACAGACAATTCGTATCCCGTGACAATTCCAGATTATGGATCCCAAGAGGCTTTCTTACATTGGTATTTTATCACTGAAATCACAGCTAGTGCTGTTTATTTTCTGTACCTCCACATAGTTTTCAAGGTGTTGCCAGCAGGACCTGGGCTGACATTGACATGTGTTGTTGTCACATTGCAAGATCTGAAAGAAAACACCAGATAAATAAATATCAGTGTTTTCTTGGATCTCCCTTTGCTTTCAGTGTTTTTGGAGACACTGGCACTAGTTAATTCACATACCTTACATGTTTTGTAGGCTTTTTTCTTACTTATAAGAAAAAGACTTGTTTCTAGTAGCCTGGTTTGGAGTTTCACTGTCTTTTGTTTCTATTTCTTTGTTAGAGAACCATGTATGTGCCATTTGTTAGCTATTAGCAGAGGCTAGAATAAATGACTGAAAAAGAAAACCAGGCTTTTAAAAATATATCTTCTTTTTCAGGCTTCCATTTTGAATAATTCCAACTCTGTCCTCGAGATGGACTTATTGTTGGTATTGCCCATAGCTACAGCCAAGGTCAGGGATGATGGGCAGCAGCAGCAACAAGTGAGGCAATGAAGGGTACCTACAACAAACCTGCACACAGCTCTGTGCTGCCCTGTTTGACATGTAGGCTAAAATGTCAGTCATGTACCATCCCTCTGGATTATTCTTCCTCTAGGGATCAGTAGTACACAAGAATGACCCATCCCCAATGTACTAACATCTAGAAAGTCATGATTTGTCATGGTTGCTGTTCTTAGAAACTAAACTCTGGGATTGTGAGAACAAGTTTCTTCATCCTGGTCCCTTGTGATTTGACTTACTTGCCTTGCTGACTGTCAGCATTTATCTTTAAAGTTATAATTGTTGAAAGCTTGCAGCAGATTTGGGTTGGGAATATTTATTGCTGAGGTTAATCCTTTATCTATATTTTTTTCTTATAAAACATATATTTGCACATATGTACATACTCAATACTACTATAAATGCATAGGAAACCTTTCAACTTAAGGGTACTAAGGCAGTTTAAAATGTTAAAATGATGCACAGCAACAGCAGAGTCTGATATGTCAGTCCAGATACATGGCCTAAGTAAAGACGTTCAGGGGCATTAGGGGAAAGTTAAATCAGCTCAGACTGGCTGCCCAATATCAGATAAGTCAGGATGGGGGACTAGTGAGGGGTTGGCAGTCCAACAGGTTGGAGGGGATTGAGGGTCCACCAGGGGATGGAGGGAAGGCATGAGCAACCCTCTGGTGGCATTGGGGGGCAGTTATGACACATGGGTGGGGAGGGGACAGGTGAAACTCAAAGGGTTTTGCTGGGGTCTAGGAGTATCTGATGGGATCAGCGGGACTTGTGGGGTCCATGGGGGGGCGGGGCTTGGGTGGATCAAGAGCTACTTTTAGCCCCCTGATCCTGCTCAGCAAACCTACACCCCATCCCTCCCACCTCTATCCCAACCAGGACTTACTTGCTTAACTCCAACAGCACCAAACATTAATAAAAGCAGCTGTACCCAGACTGGCTTGTGAGATGGGGGTTGAGAGGGCTGGCTGGGGGGGGGGGGGGCAAGGGCTGGTGGGGAGGAGGGGTAAAAAAATAGCCCACTGCAGGAGGAAGGAAGGGTGAAGAAGCAGCCCTGGGGATAGAGCTAGTAGCTGGGTTTTCCCAGCCCCAGGGCCGTGCAGGGAAAGTGTATAGAATTTCTATGCACTGTTTTTACCTGAATTGAGTATGTTTGTTACTACATAGGTTCAGGTTTATCTTAAACTGGGTTCTGCAATTTTTAGACATTTTTTGGGTGCATGTAATTACTGTACAGTTACAGGTTTAGACTGATTGTCAGTCACCAAGACTGGGTTTTGTAAATGTAAGGTCGGCACTGTGGCAAGCTAAATTTAAATTGGGAGGCCATTCTGAACCCAATTTAACCTCCCCAAGTGTCTGTACTTACGGTTAACTGCTCAGGCAGAGAAGGCAAGAAAACTTCCAGTCAAGTGCATTGGATAAACCTGTTCTCTGACAAAAAATGCAGTTGTTTTTTTTAAATGTCTACACACAGAAAACAGAACCTCAGTTTTTAAAACTTGCTTCCTAACCCTCTCAAAAAACCCAAAACAACAAAGTACGTAGTTAAGTATACAGAAAACATCCATCTCACCAAGTTATATAGCTAAATTCACCTTCCTGTGATTTGAACCTGACATTCCAACACTGATTCTCCATTTCCCTGCACCTTAATTTACACTTGTGCTTGTTACATGGTACCAGATGAGAATGTTTTGTGCCTTGTGCCCACAAAACAGCAGAGAGTCAAGGCCTAGAGATTCAAACCTGAAGCTTATTTTTCTATCTCTTCTCTTAAGCATGTCTATAAACTATCCAGGTACCTTTGGGTAGTAGGATAGAAATATATCTTGTATGTCACAGTTAAGAGAAGGGACCAAGGTACAGAAAGAAACAATCTATGAAGGCTGCCAATATATCTTCTATTTCTACTCCTGAGTTACTAAATTACTTCTCAGTGCCAGTGCTAGGGAAGAGGAGGAAATGCATAAGGACATCAATAATGCAAAGATATCTCATAGGTGTGTCTGGTTGGGCAAATTAAAAGGTAGCTCTTTATGAGCACAACAAAGAAGCCGAAGAGTGAAAATGTTAAATGTTTGAATGTGTGTGACTTCAGAGCCAGTGCTGGGGGGCCCTTATCCCTCCACATTGGATCCACGACCGCAGGACCAGTGCTGGGAAATCCTTCTCTCCCAGTGCTGGCTCCATGACCATGGAGATGAGGATCTCCCAGCACTGTCCCACAGTCATGGAGTCGCTGCTGGGAGATAAGGGTCTCTCAGCCCCCTAGTCTCCAATTGCAATGGCAGAGCGGGAACTGGGAGGTAAGGATCTTCCAGCCCCCACTCCTCCATCATGATCTTGGAGCAGGAAGTTTGGAGCTCCCTGCTGCCAGGGCAGGGGGGCCTGGCTCCTGTGGTGGAGCCCATCCTGGCAGCATGCATCTCCTGGGGGTAGGGAACTGACTCCTGCCCCCTGGTGGACGGCTGACAGGGAGCAGATTTTGCTCCCTGTCAGGCATCTACTTGAGTGCTATTGTGCCATTACTAATCTTGAGTAAATTTGCTACTTGCATGTGCAGGTAGAAAATTTACTCAGGATTAGGGAGGTTTACTGCATAGTATGAATGTGCATGTGTAGATACACATGCTTACTTCACAGTAAACTATGCTAATGCATAGTTAAGCATCTCATGTAGACAGGCCCTGGGTATACAGAACAAAGTGAAATGTGTGTGTTTAACTTGAATGCTAAAAATGTAGTTGCAGCTGTGGTGCTTAGAAGTATATGCAGATAGAAAGAGATTGTATCCTAATCATTACATGGAAGAACTTTTCTTATGTGAGGGAGAAAGGATGGGAATATTTCTTTATATTAGAGAATATCCCAGAAGGTAACCCCTATCCCTGCTTTGATCCTGGGAAGCTTGGTGCCATTTGTCAAAAATAGAAGAGCCATTTGAAAAATTTAGATTTTGATTTCAAATACTTAACTTCCCCCCAAGGTCTTGGTTTATGGTTCAGGCCTATTTATCTAGAAAACTGGCACTCCACTTACAGCCTATGAGGGCATGAGTTAGTTCTGACCTGTGGAGCCCTGTCTTCTGGCCTGTGGGAAGACCCAGTAGTGTAACTGGGGGTGGGGGGCCAGGACGGAGGGTGACGGGACACCAATTATGGCACTGCTTTTGTGTGGGGAGGGGGACACAAAAATAGCCACAGCTACTATGGTGACTGACTGACATTGGCATGGCAGCAGCTGGGACTGCCCCGTGTATCACGGCTGCTCAAAGCTGCCTTGCTACATCTCTGGGGAGCCCCGATAATGGGCCCGCTGGACTGGGCTGGCCAGTGGGGCCAGTCCATTGCCATATCCAACTGTGGCCACTCATCTCACTTGCTGGGCCAGCTGGTTTGTACACAACTGGTCTAGAAAGGAAGAGTCCCAGCTTCTAGAGGAAATCTGTCTAGTTCCACTGAGGACAACAAAGCTGGTTACTTTACAGTATATACACCATAGTGCACGCCACACTTCTTTAGTTATATTTACTGATACATTCCATGATTTTAAGTAAACAGTTTAAAATTTCTTATATGAATCACAAGTAGAGGAAGCAGCTGCTTCTAGTGGTTGCAGAAGGTTCTGCGATTGTCATGTATGGTATGCTATTTGAAACTATATTAGTCAGGTACCATCTTTCATTTATGTACCTCATCATTACCAATGACTTCCTTTTTTAATTATAAGATACAATCAAAAATTATTTGGGGGATGTGGTTAAATGCTGCATTAAAAAGAAAACTATAGAACTAAGCCAAACATATTCAATATTTGTTTTCTACTTTGATGCAGTCCATGACATCACTTGCTCCTTAATAAACAAAATATGTGATAAAAATAATAACATCCTAAAAGAGACTATATCCTCTGATGCTGTCAGGGTATTAAATTCCCCTTTTCTTACAGCCATTTTGGCCTATTTTAATACAAATGAAAAAAAAAGCAAAACATTTCCTTCCTGCTAATAACACTGAGCATTTTTCAGAGTGTTTTCATCTTCAAAGCTCTTTACAAACATTAGCTAATGATTCGTTTTTTCTAATTAGTAGAAATTGACTATGGTCAAAAGGGCTATTCAGCCAATTAGCACAGTTATACCTTCAAATCTCAAAGCTCCTGACCCAGAGCTTTCAAATGGTTGATGAAGATATCATAAAACGGTTATGCTGCACCCAAATTAAAGTCATTGGACTGGGGAAGAAGGAAAAAAAACCCTGAAGAAGTTTTATCAAATCTTATTCTGAGCTGATATAAAAACTTTCCCCCTGAGGCAAGGGCATGACAAATGAAGGGCCCAATATTGCAACCTTTCTACTTGTACAAATAGTCCCACTTCAGTCAGTACAGATGACATTTACACCAGTGTAAACTTTACTGAGGGAAGGGGATTAAAGTGCATGTTGGCCAGAAATCACGCCTGTGCACGAGGGCAAGTTTCATCCTATTTGCATAAATGTCTGCAGCACTGGACTTGACATACTTCAGTTCAGATCTTAGCCGCCCTATGCATACAAGGAATAGCCTGCTACAGTAGTTGTCCTTAAAAATGAAGGCAACATTTACCACCCATAGTAGTATGGTATTCATGGTATTTCCTCTTCTAATTATACCTTGGCAAAATAAAATGGAGCAGTGTGGTAATCTTGATTTGCTAAGCCATACTTATTATAACATCTATCTTTATCCAAAATGCTCCCTCATTAAAAGTGCAGTTCTTCTGATTCTTACTTTTTACTTGTGGTTCTATCACTTGCAAGGAGGCACAGCTACTCACTTTTAAAGCAGTCAGATGAATCTATAACTCAGCAGCTGCCTATTATATACACAAAGAAAATGTATGTAAATATGAAAAAGTTACCCTTCCTTTGTACTTCAGATTTTTTCATTCATTCCTCTCAAGGGCTGTTAAGTGACAGATATTTATCAAACAGAAGCTCGGTTTAGCTCTCTGAGAACAGCTGCATATGAGAGACTTGTTTATATTTCAGAAACAGTGAATGTTTTAACCCTGAACAACAGTGTGTGCTCCAGGAGATTAATATCTACATTACATGGCCTTGCTGAGAATAAATTAACTCTTGATGACACAATTACTGTCTTAGAAGTGTTCACTGAAGACAACTGTGTGCCATTTAAGATATTTAATGTATTTTGGAAAAAAATTTAGGAAACAATTTATTTATGTGGCTGTTTCATTCCATATCACACCAGGACATCAATAGCTGCTATCATCTGCAAGAGATATATAATCATGTGTCTTATTGTTAATGAGTTTAATACTGGGCCAATATTTCACAAAAATAATTCACTCTGAATTTTGTCTCTTTTTATGTTTGTAAGTTGTTCACATTTTTTCTCATGTGATTTTCCTATTCTGTCATATGGATGATTATAAGTTCTAATTTATTCATGAGAAGTTGGCTCTGAGAATTCAAGACTCAGAATTTGGGGTGTTTTTTTGGATATATAGGTCACAGAATATGGTACATTTCCCTTCCCTAGCTGTATGAATTTTGTTTTTAGAATCAGGTTCTGTTATTAATACTTATTATTCTGAACCAATATTGGCTTTCTGCAAGCTCCTGTATCAACTGACCCAAGCCTCTTTGTTAAGAAAAGCATTCCTGCTGGTAGTGGAATAAACCAATTGGCTAAAATCGTCACAAAAATTTAACATAAAAGTGGTTAAAACACAGGTAAAAAATGATCATTATCTTTTGGGAATATTTAGAAAAAAATCTTTTTTGAAATTTTCAGTGAAAACTCAAATAAATCCAAAAGGTTTAGGTTCCAAAAACAGTGTGTGGCAAATATGTTTGCTTTTAAATATCAAACATCATTTTTAAACAGAAAACCAAGAAAGATTTCTGAAAGGTTGTCTGGGTTTGGGTTCTAAAACCTGGAAAATTTTTACAAAATGAAATTGCTTCATGAAGTTTAGTTTTTAATAGGAAAAAACATATTGATTTTTTTTTTTTTTTTTTGCCCAGTCTTAGCCAGAGTTGCATTTGTGTTCACAAGAAAGAACTGGGATGTGAGGATTCAGGTAGATAATATTTTTGTCTTTTAATTGACATTTTGAAACAAATAAAAATGTTCTAAGACTCCTGCATATTTGCAAATATATAAATCTATATGCCAGAAAAGTATTTATTGACTGTAAGTTCAAAAGAGAATCTCAAATGATCACACTCATCCAAATTTATCACCAAAGAGATCATAGTGGTTCATCTTGTCTGCCTTACGTGTTGCAATAAGGGATTAAGAATTAGTATTACTGTAAGTACTAATGTAAATTGAAAGAGAGTTTTATTCATGACAGTTTTTGAACCTGCCGTCAATATGCAACATGTATTGAAAGCTAAGCAGCTGATTTTCCATGACATTGTATGGCTAGGGACCATACAGGATGGCTGTATGGCTAAGTGATCAGACTAAGCCATACAGTGTATTGTCCAAGTGATCAGAAACTGGTTTAAACCTGTAACAGAACAGACATTCAGTGTACATAAACCAGTTTGAAAATGTCGGCAACCGGTTTGAGATAAACCTGGTTGAATGTAGTATCAGACTTAGGTGATTTGGGTCAAATCAGTTTAATCAATGTCTGTCCCAGACCCTTCCTGGTTTAAGTTAAATCAAAGCCCCCCAACATCCTGGCATGCTTTCTGGGCTGGACAGGCCCCTCCCATCTGTGTCCCTGGCTAGAGCTCTGGCAGAGACTTGCAGGCACAGCAGGGTCTGTCTGGCTTCCCCGTGTCCCCCTTCCCACTCCCCACCACTTGCTGCTTAAGCAGGGATCCCTTTCTCCTCTCTCCCACAGCATGAACCACAGACAGCATGTCATATGCTATCTAATGCTGAGAGGTGTCTATATAAGGCAGACAGGACAAAGCCAAGACAAGGCAGTGTCTGCTTAGGGCTTTTTGGAGTTGATCAACACGGCCTTCCTTTGGAAAAAATTGTTTAAGAAGAGTTTGAACTAATGAACAAGGCTTTATTTTCTGATGGAGTGCTAACAGTGCTGATAAATTCTGCGTTATCAAGGGTGGGGGAACCCCTCCTTAATAAGAGCATCCTGCAAGTCCTGGCCACACCCTCCCTCAGCTCAGCAGGGTGGAAGGGAAGGGATGGCTGCTCTAGACCCCCCCCAGCTTCTATCCTGAGCCACTGCAGGCATGAGCCAGCATTTTTTCAGTCCAAAGGGGATGTCTGTATGGTTACAAACTGGTTTAGCCTAGCCACATTAGATTAACCTGCAAAGATTTAATCAATTCAGGCTCAGGCTTTTTGGATGTCTGTCCCTAGCCTACATGTGATGCATATGGGAGAGAAAGATTGAGCCTTGATTTTACCTGCTTTTGGTGAAGGAGTTAGGTCAGACACACACTTTGTATTGTTTTTCCCTCTCTTTGCTTGATTCACATAGATACCCCAAGCCTTTTATTTTTCTGAACAGCCTATTCAGAAACTGAAATCCATTCTTTTCCCTCATACTGCTAGGTATGCCATTCCCATGCTAAAACTTTAAGAAACTTTTATCGCACTGAAGAGCATATAAAGTTCATTGCTTTGCTATGACCTTTTCTCCTTTAAATTGCTTCATCATTGTAACCAATATGGACCAAAGGGAAGATGTAAAAATGTTAAGGATGTTTATTTCTAAGAAGATTAAGCAACTTTTGCTCTGCCCTTGTTACATTCTTCCAGACCTTCTAAAGAGACCGTAACATGAAAATGATGGCCTTCTTAATTACATTTTGTTGTCAGAGGAAGCATGCTTTAAAAGAACAGTAACCTAACACTCCTATAGTTGAGAGTCATCTCAATAATCTCAACCAGGTTCACAACATTTGGAAAACCCCAACTCCCTGTCAACTGATTTAAGCAAATTTTACGCATTCAAGAAATACAGTTATCTGGCACTAGGCTCTGTACTATAGGTCCCAGGCAAAAGGATCTGGTTTCAGTTTGCCAGTTTCATGAGCCATTGGATAGATTTCACAATGGCAGGGTTTTGTCAAAAAACATCACCCCAAATGCAATACATCCTTGCCTGGTCCACCAAGCCTATGTGTAGACATATTTCTTTCCTCCATATTCACTACAGATGGATGTCTGGACCTTTTTAATTTTATGTTGTACCCTTAGTACTTTGTAAAAGGTTAATAAATACAAATAAAACCCAGAATAACACATACAAGGAAGCAGTATGCCTTTTAAGGTATCTTCTGCCAATTTTCCTTCTTTGCTGACCTGATGAACCTTGTTGTACTGTTTGCATTGCCATCACTGGTAGCTTTGTTTAAAATGAAGGGAGAGATTCCTTAAACATACACACCCGCTTTATACTTATATAAGTTCAGTTAGGGTTTCAGTGAAGACACCAGTGGCATTAATCCTGAGTTATACCAAACAAGTAATTAATACATGAACCATCTCCATAGGCTACCAAGATTTACAGGGTCCACCAAAGCCAGTACAAGGACAATTCAGTGAAGATTGGCAGGATAATGTGGAGAGTAAGATATACCCACCAAAAGCACGTTAGACTTTTTGCAAGGTTTTATTTTGCTGTAAGCTGATGAGGAAGTTGATACAGATATTTTGAAGGTTCCTTGTTAGTGGACCTGAAAGGTCAGTTCAGGAGTGTTAGTCTTCCCATACAAAATATGTCTCTTTTTCTCGGGGTTCTTTTGTGAAGTGGTTCTGACAGTTGTCTTGAATAAGTTCTACTCTTTGTCCAAGTTGCCACATCTAAAATTATAATTGTTACAGTACAGTGCTTGGAACAATCCCTACAGATTCATTAACAGGATTTTAGCACAACCAAAGAAGAGATTGGTCTCAGAGACTCCTTCCCAAATGTTACACTACTGAACTCACTGCATTCTGGAAAAGACTTTGTGATTGTAGTCAGTGTTGTATAAATATGGGTAAGGTATGGTTCAATAGCCTTCATACTCTACCTCCCCTTTGGCTTGATTTTAGTAGCCCTCCGGTAACACAGGACATGGCACTTAGCTCACAGGAATGTTGTGAGGATTAAAACATTAAAATGTTTGCAAAGTGCTTGAAGATAAACATGCTATGTAAACCTTACCTGTCTTCTGTTTGCTACCTATGCTAATAGATTCACATAGCCTGCAAACTACTTTCTTGCACACTGTGCCTGAAATTACCTACCTCTTCAAACGACCAGTGGATAGTTGGAAGCATTTGTGGAAAGCCTCGTTCCTTGTGGATTTATTTTAATTTTCCCCCAGCAAGTGAAATCAAAATGTTGGTAAAAGTTTCCCATTTCAAGTCTCAGACCAGCAGCTCCTCCATTTTGCCCCATCCTGCCTTCTCCTTTGGAGGAATGTCCATGAAGAATGGCAGCATCTGCCCACAAGGCTTTCTACTGAAGTCCACCAAGAATGCTATGTTCTAATTGTGTTCTTACTTTGGTGTTATCCCACAGCAGGTCTACCTATTGTACCGGATTTCTTCCTGATTTATGACAGAAGATGCTAAATTAGAATTGGACAGAAGGACTACAGGAACTTCTGAACTTTGAGGACACCAGGAAAAAAATAGTGTTCAAGTTCCACAATTGTTAACAGGCGATGACTTATCAGTATCACACATACCCAGGCCTTTGGTAGTAATATCCAAGAGTAGTGAGAGGTCATTGGACCTCCTGCAGAAATTTATTATCAAGACAGAGGAATCAGAAGATTGGATTGTTAAATTCTTCATCTTTCATTAAAGTAGCATTGTGGACTGGAAGTCTCTGGCTTGCCTCTATATGTAATTTTTGTATTTGCAGCTCTACTTATTACCTAACCTCTTCCCTGGGTTGCCAGGAGCCACATGATAGGGATTTTTTGTCTTAAGGAACTGAAAAGAATATCTTGTGGCATGGATGCTTCCCTTCTATCCCTGGTTTGCTCAGGATGGCCAAAGGCTATCAAGAGTTGGAACCTAAATGGGAGTAGAGTTCTCTACATGGAAATTCAAACCTCAAAAGCTAACATCAGTCTAGGTTTCTGGGGTGTTTCTGCAGGGAAAACATTGGGAGTGTTGATGCAGTTGGTCATGCTATCTCCCTGAGCCAGAATGGCCCACTGTTGTACTGCACCGGCCAGCTGTAAGCTAATGGATGCAAAAAAAGATGCATACAACTATTGCTTTAACAGTACAACACAGTTGTTGTGTGTGTGTGTGTGTGTGTGTGTGTGTGTGTGTGTGAGAGAGAGAGAGAGAGAGAGAGAGAGAGAGAATTGGCATCAGTCTTACAATAATCTGCAATAAAAGGTGGCAAAATAAAAGAAAAAGTCCAAAAGCTTTTGCGATAAAGAATTAATACATTCTTATTAGATTGGGCTGCAGCTGGAGTTTGAGCATAACTACTTGTATCAACACATGGCTGGACAGTTGTGCTTCTGTAACACTGATGGTTGCTTGAAAGGAGAAGCGACATTCTTAGAGCATCGCTGGAGAGTATTTGTGATTTAGCCTTCTTGGAGTTAGCTTCAATATTGCTTTTATTTTTTCATGTTTTTATGGTCAATGAAGTGGTGCCCTGTGGTACAAGGGACATTGCACATCCAAACATGTACTTCAGGATGGCTCTTCAGGGTTAGAAGCCAATTCTTATGAATTAAACTTGTCTAGCCTCATAGTAACAAGTGCCCTGTATAATTAGTTTTTGGTTTTGTGCTGTGAATTGCTGATTTCCAAGCATTTCGTTACTGCTTCAGGTTGACCCAGATGAAGATATTTGCTAAAGGAGTTTTAGACCTAAGCCTGACTCAGCCAGCACAAATCAGTGTAGATCCCCTGGGGCACAAGTCAATGGATATATGCCAATTTACAAAAGCTGAAGATGTGGTCTTACATGAATCTTAAAAATGCTACTCCTTCTAAATTCCTCTGCAACTACTGGTATACTGTGTCAGCAACAACCTAGTTAATAGGTTGGTCTTACCCACAAGTGGAAAGTGTCTTTTGCCAAGTAGCATGACACAAGAAAAAGAAAGTCATGTTTACTGTTGTCCTACTCTTCCTTCTTTGAAACTGGGAGCTTTTCTCCAGTCATGCATACCTCACAGGCAAGGATGGGCTGATTTGAAGAAGGATTTCAGATACAGGATTATAATAGGCCTGACTACTAATGGAGCCCTGGACCTGCCAAACCACAAGGTTTAGGGATATTAGTAGTGTGGAAGATTTGGGATCAACGTTACACTGCAAGAAGCAAGAAGTCTTTTACAGTGTCAGGTACTGTAGAGAACAAAAGCCTAAATTATGTGTTATGTGTAAATGAGTGTAATATTGAAGCCTGACTGGTTGGGTAAGAGTATCATGTACTCAGAGCAATAAATATCTCTTTCCAGATCATGATGTGCTAGCAGTGTTTGGGCAGTAATAACACAGGAATGGCCCAAGTTAATGACAGACATTAAAAGAGATTATGCAGATATCATGGATGTGATTAGCAAAGCATCTTTTGTCTAATTTACCGGAGTATCCTGGCAAGTATTGGGAAATTGGAGTGTGTGAAGTAGGAGAAAAAACAAAGCTGCATTTGTTGATTGTTATGAGACTGGGTAAGGCACTTGACCTTTGCAGAATGTTCAAAAAAAAGTATTAATTGTTAGAATTGTGTGTATGTGTGTGCGTGCAACCTATAAAACATGCCAATCAAATTTCTGGCAGCCAGGATGGAGAAAGAGTTGTATGGGGAAGAAGCATGTATCAGAGGAGGAACCGTATCAGGTTTATCATCTTTTTGCGACAGAAGCCAAATCCTGCACTTCTATGGATTGTGTATTGATTTATGTACCTCTCACAAAGAAAATAGACAAGGAGTTGAGATAGGTGTACATGAATGGGCACAGGGCATACCTCTCATATAGAAAGCTGCTATTATTAAGTAGCCTTCACTTAGTTTGGAATTCCTTTACAGATGAGAAGACCAGTGCTCACTCTGTCAGCCAGATTTCTTTTGGGTGAGAACTACTCTATTCCAGAGAAGCACTCATTTTCTTCTGTTCTGCTCCCCTCTTCCCTAGCTGCTCTGGCCACCCCACATAGTGGCTTATGATAACATCTGCAGCTGAGCCCTGCTTCTTGAAGTTGGTGGAAAGACTTGCACAATATGAGTGGGCTGTGATTCAAGCCCATTAAGGCCTGACTATTCAGTTGTCTTTTTGTGCTGTAAAACAAGCTTACCACTGTTTTTTGGCCTTCCAATGAGAATACACTACTGATTTAATTTAAATTGGGACAAGGGGAGGGTCTGGAATTATGCCAATGCAAGGGCTGATTTTACAAGCATAGTCCTGCAAAGAGGGTGGAGTAGTTTTCTAAGTGGTGTGGTCTTCATTGCTGTCTAAGCTAAAATTTTAAATAGTTCCACTTTTCCTCTTGCCCTGCAACATGCTTGTAAATCAAGTGTGTTGTTGTGCTTTTGGCTTCTTAAAGCATTGAAATAATAACGCAAAAAAAAAAAAGGAAAAAGAAAAAAGGAGGGCTCCCTACTAATTTTTAAACTACATGCAACTCCGAGAAGGCAGCAATTTTGTCATGATTTACAGCTCCTATTTTGTGTTTTTAATTGGGAATTTACACGATAATTTGTGGCTACATGATTATGTTAAGATTATCTTATAAAAAGATCTAGGACAGTTGTTTGTGAAACCCTAGGGGCACATACCAACCTCCTTAGCTATCCAACCAACTGCTTTGCTCCAGTGTTAAAAAGAGTGGGCCTTCAGAAGTGGTTTGATCTTCCTCTGGAAGGTTAAAGGTCAAATGACTCATAAATGAAGAAAGAGTGATTTAATCCTATGAACCTGTGCTGGTATTGTAAAACAATATTCACCAGTGATGGTACACTGTTGTATAAATGACAAACTGTGCAGTAATGGAAGTTGTTATTACATCACTGAAATCCTCACCTGCACTACATTTATGACTCCATAAACATAGGTTTATTTAACAGCTGTGGGAACACCTATGGCCATTTTGTGCTAAAGGTCAATAGTCCTAAATTTCAGTTTGCACATTAGTCTTCATGGTTGAGGTTCATAAAATGTGATGACTAGCATTAAGTGATAAGAACGTAGCAAAAGTGATGGGGGAGGAAACACGTGCAAATGAAACTGTTTGTGCTGTATCTTGGCTATTTCAAGTGCTTAGCTATGTATTTGTTTGCTGAATTATACTCTGAAAACAGATTTATTTATAACATGGTCAGGTGGTCAAAATTCTTGCCTGCTTGCAAGTAGGTTACATGGTTATAATTGATGGCAAAGTAAGTTCAGTTTCGAATCAGGATATTATTAATCGGACACAGTCCATTTCAAACCTAGTCAATTTCAGAACATGAGTTAATGGTAGTTTTATATACAACACCTGCTCCTGAGCTGCCTTGCCAAGTTCTGTGGTTTTACAAACATTTTCCTATTCTGTGAAATATTTGCCTTCACAGTTGCTGTGTGAAAGGCCTTCACTAATAATAGAGCAACTGACTGACGGAACAGGAGAAACTGAAGTAAGTGTGTTGTCAAATGCGAATGTAAAACAAAGGAAAATAAAGCCCCAAACAAAACCAGAAAAAAGAAGCCCCTTTCCACGCCCCCAAGAGAAATTGTTTATATCAACATAAATACATTTCAAATAGAAGTGTGGCTTTAGGCTGATGGTGCGCCTTTGAGTAAATCCTGCAAAAGGACACTGGGCAGCTATCTGTATAAAAGTTTGTTTTATAATAATTTTTTCAGGTGTTGGCACTTGAGGAATTTTGAATGGAATCAGTATTCGAGGATTAAGTTGCATCTGCATAACAGCAGAGCTCTGTTTCTGCACCACATTGTTTAATGTTCTCTTGTTTTGGCACTGTTAAATTAATGCTCTACATGAGTATCACAGTGTTGTTTTACATTCTCCACCCATGTTATTGCTTCAGGTGTTGCACTGTTGCTCAGTGAATGTTAGTAGATTTTTAACAAATTTGCAACAACAATCTGGGCTACTGAAGGGATTATAACTAAACCAATAAACAATTATTGTCTGCTTTCTTCACATGATGAAGACTCATCATCTGATCCAGTCTGACTGAAGTTTTTATGTTGGGAAAGATCACTGAGCTTACTTACATTTTAGAAACTCAATTGTTCTATTTGATTTATAAATAATTGTTATTCAGAGATCAAGCAAAGATAATTACTGTTTTCTTAGACTTTTGGAACACAGATGAAATGATAAACGAAAAGATGTGAAGCAATAATGAAGCTGCTCTTAAGCAATGTCAAACATACCTTTCTTGTTTAACATCATTTTGTATCTCTATCGGTAATCTCACCAATGGTCATATAATTAACTATGTTAATAATGCGTCCTTAGTCTTTTTATTACTGTTATTACTGTGAACCTATTTAAGAGCAATACACTGTAATTAGCAAGTAATTTGATGATTTTGCCATATGGAAATGTGAGATTGAGCATGTTGATTCAGCTACACTTGCCATAGTCTTTTATCTGAATATTATATCAGTGTCTCCCTGAATGAGTGAAGTGGCCTGTTACAAATGTACATTGAAAACTGAACTGGTGACCCTAAACTCAGCAGTAAAGTGAGATTTCTTCTACATCTACACTAGCAGCAATTGGAAAGCTTGGAGCCTTCTTGATTTCTGCATAGTTCTGAAAGCCACTTTTCTTTGAAAGTATCTACCAGTGCAGTCATTCTCAAGGGGTGCCTTAAGATCCTCTTAAGGGTATAATGGTGTGCACACAATGTTAGCACTGGTAGACATGCAAACGTAATTCACAAGATAAACCCAGAGATTTCAAATAGAAATCTATAGCATTACAAACATTCTGACCTGTTGTGGTCTTTCTGAGTTCTTTGCTTTATTATTTTTCCACAGTCAATAAATGAGTGAAAACCAAGAGCTGGAATTTTCTGATAGGTGCCTTGATAGGAATGAGGGGTAGCTTGAGTCTAAAAAGGTTGAGAATCACTGTACTAGTGGCAGGAAGACTGTAGTGTGTACCTGATTGTGTCAAAGAAGTGTGTGTGTGTGTGAATGCGCACACGCATATGCATGTACAGGAAGGCGGGGGAGAGGGGGTTTGGGTATTACTGATAAAAATAACTGGCAATAAAGACTGGATTAGGTGAGTGCCTCAGGGCAACCCATTATCAAGGATAATTTTGGCCATGGTAAATGGGTGAAGTGATTGGTGGGTTTTAAATAGGAAAAGAAATGCAAGTTCCGATTATTTATGAAGTGAATGTTGTTATGAAATACTATTAACTTTGTTTTATTATTTTGTGTTGTAACCATTCCTGTCCTTAGAGACTCAAATTCCATCACCTTTAAGACTCTACAGTTTATCCATTTACTACTCTGGCAGTTCTTTTAATGTTAGCATTTAGCAATCAGTACCATCTCACGTCACATTATTAGAATGGATGGTGCACAGAGTAACTGGTGTCCCTCCACTGACAAAGTTTGGTTTACAGTGACATCCACTTTCTGCACAGATGAATGGTGTGTAGAACTGGCAATTCACACTTGTAGAGCCCTGATGTTTTTATCATCAGTGATCCATTAACTATAAGTGTCTTCAGTCTTTTTTGATTTTGTTTTTATTAAAAATAAAGGAAACTAATATACACGTATGTGTTAAAGAAATATTAAAGACCAGGGCTTCTGTCTGAAATGGTCTTACTCTCTAGTTCTTCCCATTGTTGTTCCTTGGTGCAGCACAGAAACAGAACAAAACATGTCCTGATCTCAGACAACTGATATCAGGACATTGGCACTTTGGGAAGAGCCTATTTTTGCAACATACTGCAGGCTCCTAAACTCCTCAAATTGAAGAAGGATGTGGTCTTAGATCACTGGAATGATTTTTGCCCAGCTCTTAAAATAGCATTTAAAATGGGGAATTTCGCAACCAGACACGAAAGCTTGTTTGCGGTGACTCTAATAATGCTGACAAGTAATCTTAACCTAGTTAAAAGAAAAAGTAGCTTTAAATACATTGTAATCAATCACATACAAGTATAAAAGCAGTAGGCAAAAATCAGGTTTGGAGGGGCTGCTAATATTCAGAAAGAGAAAATATTTTTGCCACGTTTTATAAATACTATCTGGCATTTACACCATGGAGTCTAAACCTGCATAATCCCTTCACTACCTGATCACCAAAAAAATACTTGCAAAAACTCTATCTACACAAAGTTAAAGGGATCTGACACTTAGTAAGTGTCTCTGAATTATCTAGCAAGGCACACCTCAGTTGAGCTGTGCAAATACAGCAGGAAAAAGGGTTCTGGTGAAACCAGTATTTACACACTATCTCAGTGTTGGAAGTAATTAATCTTCAACTGTATGAGCCTTTGTGATGTAAAGCAAGTGCTGACACTTTTGTGTAAACATGAAGATTAGCATATTTACAAACTGGTAGATGTTACTTTGATCAGTTGATTCTTGCACTGAAAAGGCATGCTGGTTTGCTCTTCATGTGACAAAGACGTCTAATCCTTTTACACTACTCTCAGATCCATATTTAGAATTTCGACTTGTATTTT
This sequence comes from Crocodylus siamensis, assembly GCF_052110815.1. Taxonomy (NCBI): domain Eukaryota; kingdom Metazoa; phylum Chordata; order Crocodylia; family Crocodylidae; genus Crocodylus; species Crocodylus siamensis. Next base: position 29,702,169 of record NC_143403.1, read on the forward strand.
CTAGATCCACTTGAGCTTAGCATTTAGTTTGTTTAGCAGTGTTCATCCACTCTTTACACTCACTGGTGACTCTGACCAGTTTGTTTTTTTTGCAAAGTATGTAGTAAAATTCCAAAGTACCAAATGACCTGGCTGAAAACCCTTAACTCCTGTAGATTTAATTACTAAGGCAAATTGGAACCATTTGCGGTCAGGGTTTTTTTTTTCCTTTTTGATGACCTATATAAAGATTTTCACTGTTTCCCTTCTTGCTATTAAGTGGCTTGAGGAAAGAGTAGGAAAATTAGGCAGCATACCCACATGCTACTTCTAATATTTTACAAAGATTACAATTTTCCTATACAGTTTCCTTCACTGGGAAAACTTTAAAAGTGGCACCTCTTGAGTCTCAGAATTCTGTCTTAAAATTATTACCAAACTTTACACATCTAATTTTTAATGCAAATTATACCCTGCAGAGGCAAACCACCCTAGAAAGTGTGTGGTGTCAGGCAATTGTGTTGTAACAAGATAATGACCTGCTCAGGTTATAACAGGCTGGGTCATATCTGTTTAGGGCTGCACTATGTTATGATGTTGTTAGTGCAATCCTGTAGCTTTTTACTCCTGTGAGTAAACCCAATGATGTCAATGAGACTCGTGTGCTTCCTTAAATTATTCAAACCTCCTGTAAGATTTAAATAAAGTTTTCTTGACATGGTAGATTTTCAGTGTAGCTGGGCCCCAAACAGCTTGGGAGAGAGAGAGAGAGGAGAGCGAGAAACTGTACAGACATGGGGAGCAGTGTGCATCATCTTCCTTAGTTTGCATGTTTATTTTGTAATAATCTGAACACTCAGGACAAGTTCTCTCATTCTACCTGTGCTGCACTGAGTCTGTGTCTTTTCAGTTACCCTCCTCTTCTTTGCTCCTTCTATCCTGCTTTCCTGTTTAGTCATTCCTGTTACCTTCTCCGAAGAGAGGCTACTCTTCTTGTCTCCAGCGGCCACTGAAGGGGTGGCTTTGCAGCAAACCAAATGCTATTCCTACACTAGCTCCTATCCCTACACTGAAACCTCAGACTTGAGTTTACTAGTACTTTCATCCTGGCGCCCTCACTTATCTGGAGTTATAAGCTTTCTCTTGATACTGGTAAGGACAAGATACATAAAGGTAAACCACTTGTGGTGATAGTCCTCCAGTGTTTTCGCACAAACAAGGCCTTCAACATTTCATTGGGAAAGAATTCAATCAGCTTAGCTTACTGCAGCACAGAAGGTATGGATCATCTCTCCAAAGTTCTTGTGAGATGCACACAACACTCGAGGAATTCTTCAGGGAAGCCAAATATCTACAGTGATGCAACTCCCCACACCTACTTCCCTCTGGCACAGGAAAAACACTCATACTTCCTGCTGGGCTTGTCTCAGCTTCTACTCTCAAAGTGTGGGCACCAGAACACAATGTGCTTCTTGCCTTTATCCCCCAACAGGACCTGTCTTGCTGCTTTCTGGCCTGTGGATAGCATCAAAAAGTAGCAGCAAAGGTAGATGCTGGTCATGGTGGGAGGAGGTTTGGGAAAATAAAAAGGCGAAGACAGGATAGTTTGAAATGATCTCAATTATGACGTTCCAATTCCCTTTGCCACCCAGCAGACGGACACCATCCCATCTCCCTGCTTCAGTGACCCAAGATGAGGCTCTTAATCCTCTTTATACATTAGTCAAAGCCAGGTATTATCCATCTGAACATTAACTTGTTTCTGGCTGATTTCAGTTCTAGTTCCAGAACTGTTAAAAACTGTTTTCTTGTTCCACAGACTAAAATAAAAAAAAACATTCTGATGTGCATTAAGATGAAACCAAAACCTTGTGAAGTTGTTCATGAAGAGATGAGCCAAAATAAGCAGGGCCTTGCTTTTGAGATGGGAGACCCTGTCTAGATCTAGAGGCAAGAAGGATAGAGATTTGAACTAGAGAGTGCCAGGAAAGTGCTGTGACTACCAACCTATCAGCAGTTCTGGGGTTTGTAAATCTCTCTTAGACTTGACTAGTAAATCCATTCTGGAGCAGAGAAGTTTTATGAAAACAAGTACATGCTATTTCACGCACATGTGCGCAGGCACACACACATTCTTAGTTTCATCAAACCAGCTGAATGTTTATCAAAAAACAAAAACAACCCCCCCCCCCCAAAAAACCCAAAAAACCTTCTAAAACCTTTCTAATGTCCCATAACTTATTAAGTCATAGATGTATGCGGGATGGGATCGTAAAGGATATCCCAGTACTGCACTTTACAAGTCATCCATTCTTGAACAGCTCCCCCCTGCCTACTGCCCAGAGCTAAAGATTCGAAGCATTACCCTGTTAATTAATACAAGTGGCATAATTAATAATTGCCTTGTATATCACATGCATTTTTTGTGAGTAGGCAATGGCCCAGGTGCTCCATGCAAGTGTGTATCTCCTAAAATATTACATGCAGTTGCCTGTAGTTACACAAAGTAATAAAGAATGTTCAGTGTGGCTTGTTTCTTGCCTATTTCTAGAATATAAACAATGGCAACAAGGTCTATATTACGATTTCTTGTTAAGCAAATGAAGTATTCTCAAAAGAAACCGCTACCCTTTTTCTTGCATAACTCACAGAATCTCACATGAACATCAGATATGTTCCTGATTAAAACTCCCAAGGATCAAAAAGAAAGCTTGATGCCTCAGTTCATGACTCGATTAGCCTAAATAGAACAACTTGTCTGTAAGCAAAAGTACATTATTTTAATGATATTATCCTATCCGAGAAGAAAAACAGCAAATACTTTATCTTTTAGGATTAAATCTATTTTATTTTGTGATTGTTATAAAAAAATGTATTAGGTGAAATCCTAGCCTCAAATAGAAATTTTGCCACAGGCTGCATTATGCCCAGATTGTCACTCTTCGTATCTCTTAAGATTAGCTATGCGGGGGAAGGGAGAAAAGCATAATAACATAGAATTTTGGAATCCCACAGCACATCCTATTGTTACTCATTTCATATTAGCTAAAGAGGAGGTTTAGCCATTTCTTGAGGATAGAGGTTTTGGTGGTTTGTTTGTGGGGGATTTTTTTTTTTTGGTTTTCTTGCTCCTGTGGCTTATTTTTCTTGGTTTATAATCTTTACAGGTGTTTTACTAGTTTTCTAAGGTGCTGGAAGACCTTGATAGAGCAAACCAGTTTTATATGTATGTAGTTATTACATAAAAAGTATTGGTTTGCCAGTTTTACTACTAATGTAATTATTCATGGTTGGATTTTTTTCTTCTGATTTCAGTAGGAACTGTGAGTGCTCAATAGCTCTAAAACCAGACACCTCAAAGCAGTGATATGGGCTCTTCTACTATAAACCATTAGGCCCATATGCAACCAAGTTGCTCTATTAACTTCAGCTTGACTATCCTGTGCATAAAGGTAAGTGTGGATAGATTTGCAGGTTTAGGGCCAGTAGAAGAACTGGAACTAGAACCTTGTCTCTCTTCACTGTATCACATTGCCCTCTGGTCATGAAGTGTAGGATCAGGCCCCTTGAACTGATTCCTGAATACTGACCAAATGGATTGTGCATGAGGAAGCTGCTAGAAGTTAGGGAAATAGAAAGGGAATGTCAGTCTTGAATCTCCAGAGCTGTACTCTATGTCCACCGGAGATTTATGTTTGACAGTGCATAGAGAATATAGATACTCTTAACCCAAGGGTTTCTTAGCTTTTTTGGTCGCTGTGGCATAGTAGGAAGGGCTCAGTCCTTTCTGATATACTGTGGGCTTTTTGGCTAACATTTTTATTGTCATAATTAGATAGAAAACTTCATTTCCAAACAAAAGTCTTTTTTTTTTTTTCAAAGAAAATGTTGGAAGTTAAATTCATCTTGCACTAAAACATTTTCAATTAACTTTAGGATGCACATATGCTCTTTGGTTATTATATCAGTGTTGTTTGGCCTTAAAATGGCACCTTCTGAATAAATCTGTCTACATATTATTTATGTACTCCATTAGGATTTGGTGCTGATAGGACAGATGGATCTGGTCTTTCAAGAGTTGCCTTAACTTTATCAGTCCATTTACATGTGGTCATATTTCTCCCGCTGGGTGCTTTAAGAACTTTAGTACATGGAACACAAATTTAGGCCTATGTTTGTTTTTATTGGTGGAACTTCTTTCCTTTCTTCAACATTCTCAAATGTTCCCTGGTTTAAGTAGAGTTATCTAAGGTAATCCACTCCTGCCCTTACCAGGGATATTCCACTTTGTTCATAAGCACATAACATAACTCTAGTCCCCAGTGATTTCATTGTGAAATTAAAACCCAGAGACTCATCCAGATGTCTTAGAAGATAAGGGCAGTCCTAATCCCTGTGTCACAGAGGACTTGAGGAGCAGGAATTCACCTATACATCATCACATCGTTATTAGCTTGGACCTTGGCAAGCCCAACACAAACATTTTCCACAGGGCTTGCATTCAGGCTTGGCAGTGTTAAGAAAATACCCTCTAGCAATGTGTTATTTTAGGATGAAACAAAAGTAGACATGAATGGCAATAGAAACAGAGAAGTATTGTTTTTATTTTCCATGTGAACCTATAACTAGTCTTAAATGAAAATCCAACTAACTTAGATGTAAATGCCACTGCATTCAAATGAGCTATCAAATATCAGCACACTTATTTTGTGTTGGAATACCGATGCTTGTCTTAAGCATTGTGATGCACGATGGGAAGGGCAATTTAGATAGGAGAAACTGAAAGCTTTATCTGATTAAAACTGATATGCTGATTGATTTTGACAGAGAGAAATCACTTGCATTTCCAAAACAGAGGGAACAAAACCATTGTGTATCTGTCACTAATATAAGCCAAGGTACTGACACTAGAAACAAAACATGGTCCAGTGACAGGCAGAGGCTAATTCTGTTCTCATTCCTCTAGCTTACCTGCCTTCAGAAATACTGTACACTGTAGGCCTTCAAGAAATGAGAAGTCAGCTTGAAAATGCTGTCATGAAGCTTATGTTAAACAGTCCTTAGGACAGGGACTAGAATCTGTGTCTCTCCCCCTGCATCCAAAATAAGTACCTTAACCCTTACAGTAGAGATCCCAGGCTGCTGTTGCACCAGCAAGTTGAAAGTATCTGCCTGGAGCTGGGGCTAACAATCTGTTGATTGTAAGTCCTGGGGCTGGTCCTGTCACATGTTCTGTTTAAGTTTCTATACCAAACAGCCATCAAATATTCTGCATTATATGTACAACATTTTAATGGCAGGTTTGCAATTTTATGGCTTATTCAATTGGGTACACATATAGATCCTTGCCATTTATGCTGTGATTAACACATTAATCATAAATGTAATGTGTTTAGGGGAAGCTGTGTCCCTTCCTCCCAAAATTAATAAAATAGGTAGGCCATATTAAATGAACCATGACAGAAAAGGCTTGCCTAGTAGTTAAAGCATTAAACTCTGATGTTCTGCTTTCAGCTGCTAGCTCTGTTACCCCTCCCATATGACTGTAGGTAGGTTCTGTGTAGGGTAAAATTTATCTTTCGCACCAAAACATACACCACTGGGTTCACCCATAAGAGGATTGGCATTTAAACCTTTTGCTTGCCCTCTGCATGGGGGCAAACTTCACTCTGATAGTCTCTGTACATCTCAATGTCTCATCTATGCAATAGGAGAATTGTAAAGATAAATACAGTTTATTAAAAATGCCAAAACAGAAAATAAACCCCCCAAAACCTCGAATATGCAAACCAAAACAATTATGTATCTATATACTTATGTTCTGGACTTTTTAAGATTGAGCAGCTGGGCCAGAAATTTCTTGGGAAACAGAATAAGCTTTCTAATAGATTTGGATGCATCTTGCTTCTGGAGACTTATGCTATCAGAACCATTTTGCTTAGCAAAAAGCAAAGATCCATGCTTAAAGCCTCTTTTTGTCTAATTCAGTGGAAAAGCAGTTCAGGACCAGTTTATCTATATGAAAAATATGACCCCTGTATCCTATCAAGGTCAGTGAGCCTGCTTAGTAAGTGCTGGTCACTGCTTTAGGTGAGTTTTGATTTACATGCCTGGATTCCATGCTTTCAGAAAAGAGATTGTGGCTAACCTTTACAGTTTAGCCAGTACCTGTCCTTTCCCACTGAGGTACTGGCTTCTCTCAAGAGCATCCATTATATTCAGTGCATAAGTCTGTTAAGTTGAATGTAGAGACACACAGAGACATTTTTGTACAAAGGTGAATTTTCAGATTCTTGCCCCACATTTTCAGAAGAATCCCATTGTGAGGTTTTCTTAAAAATATGTTTTGTATAACAAAGAGAAATTTAGTAGATAACCATTGTATAGAAAGGGACTTAAACATCCCAAAACCATACTATCTAGGTGTATCTCAGTTTCAGGTACATAGATTTCATAGATTTTTAGAGTCAGAAAGGGCCTCAGTAAATCATTCAGTCTGGTAGATCATTGAGTTTGACCCCCTGCCCTGGGCAGAAAGAATGCAGGGGTCAGATGACCCCAGCTAGGTGCTTGTCTAGTCTCCTCTTAAAGACCTCCAAGGTAGGGGAGAGTACCACTTCCCTTGAAAGCCCATTCCAGATTTTGGTAACCCCCTGCCGCTGAATTTGCACAGGCTTCTTCACCTCCAGGGGTGGGGCCCTGCACAGGATTTGCCCCGGGCCCCACATCCTGGTGGTCATCTCTGTCTAGACTCTCGCAAGGTTATTCACATCCCCCTTGAATTGCAGTGCCCAGAAGTGGATGCAGTACTTCAGCTGCAGTCTTACCAATGCTGCATAGAGGGGAAGTATCACCTCCTTAGGCTTGTTCGTGATGCACCTGCTAATGCATGAAGGAGTGCAGTTGGTTTTACTTATGACTTTGTTACGTGGATGAATCATGTTCATTTTAGAGTTGACTATGAGTCCAAGATCACTTTCTGCTGCTGTGCTGCTTAGGAAGTCACCTCCCAGTCTGTAAGTGTGTTGGTGCTTCTTTCTCCCTAGATGCAGCACTTTGCACTTATCTTTGTTAAACTGCATCCTATTCTGCTCTGTCCACTTTCCCAATCTGTCCAAATCTGCCTGAATATGCTCCCTGCCCTCCAGTGTGTTTACTTTGCCCCATAATTTGGTGTCATCCATGAATTTGGACAGAGCGCTTTCCACAACCTCATCCAAGTCACTGATGAAGAAGACATTGAATATCACTGGTCCAAAGACTGAACCTTAGGGAACTCCACTGCCCACATTTTTCCAGGTCAAAAATGATCCGTCCACTACCACCCTCAGGGTGCATCCCATAATCCAATTCTCCACCCACCTGACTGTGTAATAATCTATGTCACAACCGCTTAATTTATTTGTAGGAATGGGATGCAACACTGTATCAAAGGCCTTTTTAAAATCCAAATAGTTGACATCTACCTCAGTTCCTGCATCTAAGCATTCTGTGACCTCTTCATAAAAAGAAATAAAGTTAGTTAGGCAGGATCTACCTGCCATGAAGCCATGCTGGCTGCCCTTCAGCATTATTTTTCCTACTGGACTCCCACAAATGTGATCCTTAATTTTTTCAAAGGTTTTCCCAAGGGTAGAGGTGAGGTTAACTGTCCTTTAATTACCTGGATCATCCTTTCTCCCCTTCTTGAAAATAGGTACCACATTGGCCCTTTTCCAGTCCTCTGGGACCCGTCCTGAGTGTCATGAGTGCTCAGACAACTGCTCCAGTGATTCTGCTATGACACCGGCCAATTCCTTCAGCACCCTTGGATGAAGATCAGCAGGGTCTGCTGACTTAAACACATCCAGCCCCTCCAAATGCCCCTTCACTAGGTCAGCGCTAACTGTTGGTGGGTTGGAGTCCCTCTTGTGCCTATCTATAGCCCCTTTGGGAGATATGTCTTTTTGTTGTCTTCAGTTTTTGTTGCCAGCCTGAGTTCCATTTCTGTATCTTTATAACACCCACATGAAGTAGGCATAGCAATTATACTCATTTTATAGATGGGGAATGGAGGCACTGATAGACTGAGTGACATGCCAAAGTCAAACAGGAACTTGGAGCAAGAAGAAAATTGAACTAAGATCTTTCAAGTTTTAGACTAATTCCCCAACCACTGGACCAGCTCTCCTTCTACCCAGCATGAAAGACAAAGAGGCAACCAGGAATGCCAGGAAGCCTTAAAATGATCTCCTTGGAACCAGGCATATGACTCTATGAACCATCACAAGAGCAGTAATGCATATAATTAAAATTAACTTACTGAGGATAATATAGTGCCCCTGGGTAATATTTGGGGCATGAGAGAGCAAGATGATGTGCACCTCCTCAGATGTTTTAGTCACACTCAGTTCCCACTGAAAATTTGCAGTAAATGCTCCTCTGTATTTTCAGGCATGCAGAAGTGTGGTTGTAGTATAACCTAGGGAGGTCGCTCATCTCATACATCCCCTAGTGGTAACCAGGCATCAACAATGAACTCTCGATTTCTCTCCTCACTGATGAAAACTACCCAGTAATAGAGAGAGGAAAGAGCTGAGAATACAGCACAGTAACATTGAAATGATGAGTGGAAAATCTCATCTTCTTACCTAATCTGGAATTCTAATGGAGGCATTAATGCGATATAGTACATGCTGTCCCTGACAGGATGGAGAAAAAGATACAAGACTGCCCCAAATGGCACCCAAAGCCTATTCCCTTAACCCCACCCCCCGCCATTAAATATAATAGGATTAAAATAGGATAAGTTTGAGCCAATTCATCTGTAATACTCATTTACTTCCTGAGACACTGGAAATCTCAGCAATTCAGTTTTCTGCCACTTTTCACTTCGCTGGTAGAAGCAGGATTTTCCTTGTGATGACTGCTGTTCTACTAACTAATTGCTGTAAATTGAGGCTTCTTAATTTGGCCCCTAGGACTCTTTAACTTCTTCAAATATTTATAAAACCTTTTAATGAAATTCACTACCTCATACTTCGTGCATGAAAGCTGAGAGCATACAGTTAAGGCTGTACACCTGTTACAAAGCTTAGTGTTGGGCATGACAAGTGTTGTTCACACAGTATATTAGAAATCTGTGAGGTATGTTTTTCTTAGCATTAATAAAAGCATCCCAGCTTCTTCCTTTGTTCCTTTACTCCATGATTAGGTACCCTTACATGTCTGCAACACAACTGTGACTTAAGCAGGTTCATCTCCTAAGCTCTACTTCAGTTTCCAAAATTGTCTTGTGAGAGAGAGGAAACCTACAGAACATGGGGAAGGAGCAGTTAAGCATATTTCTGTATGCCTAATATCTATTATCAGATAGGCTATTCAATCAGACTGTTGGAGAAGTTTTCAATCTGTACTGGATCATGTACTTTAATAAAAATGTAGAAGCCTAAATTTAGTTTGTTTAATGCCATATTAGGCTCCAACATAATTGACCTACTTTTCAAAAGTGATGAGAAATGAGCCCATGAAAAAAATCAGGCCAATTTTTAGAAGCCTCAAAGTTAAGCTCCTGTTCTTGAAATTCTTATTTATGGGCATCAAGAGAAAGGGCCAGAGAAATGCCAATAAACAAATGCCACTGGAAGAAGTCTTTTTTCTTTTTTTAAATTTGAGTATGTTGAGCTGTTCCATTGGAAATTAATTTTTTGAGGTAGAAGGGAACACACTCATGCTTGCTGGTCATACCATCTATGTAATTACACACTTAAAAGGATATTACTCACTTGGGCAACTGAATTACGCAGATAGTCAGTTGTAGTGAACTCCCAAAGCAGAACACAGGATACTTAGGGTAGCTATTGCGATCATTGTAGTGACCATACAAGATGAAAAAAATCAACAAATACTTCATGCAACATTTTCAGCATGACATGGAACATCCCGAAGAGGATATGTGAAGAGCATCCATCTGACACTACAATGTAACGTGAGAAACTCTCAATCTTGCATACGATGCCTGGGGTGAAGGTTTAGAATTTTAGGGCATTAGCTTACCAACGAGTTTTAATAATAATGGTTCTAACTTAGGACTCTCAGGGCCTAATTCATCTAAGGCTTAAGCATGAACAACTCTTGCTGCTAATGAAGGTGAAATCCTAGCTCTAATGAAGTCAGTGGGATTTTTGCCATGAATTTCAATGGAGTCAAGATTTCATCTTTAGACACTGAATTAAATGGGTTTGAGAGCAGGCACAAGCATAGTTGTAGCACTGAAACAACATAAAACTTGGCATCTGTGGAACAAGCCCATTCAAGATCAGGGTAACAAGTGCTCATCTTAAGAACTCCAAATACCACTTACGTGAGCATAGATGTAAGTCTAAGGACAGTTTATATGGCAAAGATGTTTTACCTAAGTAATGATGGCATGTTCTGCATCTTTATTTATTGTTTAGTTTTGTATTTATACATTTTAGCATATATTTCATGTTTGTGGAGAACAAGGTAATTTTATATCTATGTATACATAAACACACATGAATCAACTATAACATAACCTTATAATCACCATTATGTAGTGCTTTTCATGAGTAGATTTTAAAGAACTTTACAAAGGATAGAAGTAACCTTATTCCCATTGTTGAGATGAGGGCCGAGAGAGGTAGAATGAGTTGGGTGGGATCACTGAGTAGTCACAGCTAGAGATAAAACCCAGATCTCCTGAGTCTCAGGGCAGTGCTCCATTTACCAAATCACACTGACCTTTAACAAGCGTTATTATTTCTCTTTTGCTCCTGGTGTCTTTTAGTCACATCCACAGCTCAACTTGAACTTAGATTTTAAACTTCTTGGGGCATGTGTTTGAACAATACCTAGCCCAAGGGAGTTCTGGCCTTTAGATAGTACTGCAAGGCATAGTGACACGTGAATTTTACAAGTTTTATTATTCTCTTTTTTTTCTGAATAAAATTATTAACAATAATAGAGGTTCTGTGTAGGTAAAGTGCATAAACATCACAGAATACATTTTCAAAACAACATCTGTACAGACCAAGTTAATCCTTTTTTAAATTTTTGTCTCCAGTGTTCTGTTTTTCTGTATTTCTATTAACTTTTACAAATAAATTAGAATAGCTGAACTTAAAGATCCCAGGGCCCTTTTTGGAATGCAAAGGGAATAATATTGGTGTCCTGGCCAAACATTTCTCTCTCAATGAAAGCAAGTCTTTGTGTTTTAAAAGCTTTGAGGAAGCTATTGTAGGACCACTAACGGCCATTGTGTTTTCACTACAGAGTGAAAATTCTCTTCTGAGTTACACCATGTTGCAATGACATTGCACCAGTCTGGGGCAGGGAGGAACTGAATTCATCCCAAAGCCTTTTTAAAGCACCCCTTCCTCTCTTTGCAAAACCTGCAGGCTGAAATGGAGGATTTTTACTTTATCTTACTATGCCCCCTGCAAAGATGGAAAAAAAAAAGATAATCAGTAGCACAGGTTCTCAAGTTTTAAAGGACTGTAGCTTGATATGTGAAAGGGAGCATACCATTTGAGAAAGGAAAGGAATAAATAGAAGTCAGGAAAAATAGCAGTGGACCAGTGTTTCAAAGGGTATATCTCTGCTACAAGCGGTTGCCACTTTAACTTCAGCAGCAGAGTGATGGACCCACTGCCACAGATAGCTCTGCCAGCAGAAGGAATTTTCTGCTGCCAATGTTATTCCAATTCTCCCAGATAGCAGAAAGTCTGCTGTCAGAAGCCATCTGGCAACAGGGCATCCATATCCAGAGTTTTGCCATCAGTTTTGCTGGCTCTGAGACAACATTTTTACACATCTACCTGGACATTTTTCTTTCTAAATAACTTCACAGTGGGTAAGTCTACATGAGATGATTTACTGCCCAGTAGATTAACCTACTGAGTAGTAAAGTGTCACTATGTAACCATGTGCAGTAGATACTGCACAGTACATTAGTTTTCTATTACCGACTGTGCGGTTTTCTATTACCTGTAAATACGGGTAGTAGATTTACCTTGCAGTAGGTACTGTTCAGTAACACACAGTTACATAGCTGACCAGGAGCAAATTCCTCCCAGTCAGACCAGGGAACAGGGGGCAGGAGACCTCTCTCTTCAGCCGGGAAGCAGCCTGCTTCCCAGCTCTCCCCTGACTCAGGCAGGTGCTGGCTGCCAGGACTGGCTCTGATTGCAGAACCAGGATAGGGACCATATCACCTGCCCCCTGCAGTAGGCAGCTCCTAGCCTTTGGCTCCAAGATTGGAGCCAGGGCTGCAATGTTGCCTCGTTCCCCAGGCAGCTGCCTGCTGCTGGGACTGGTTTCAATCCCAGAGCTGCTGGGGGCAGGGGCAAATTTGCAGCTCCAGCTCTGATCTCAGAACTAGAGGCCAAGAGCTGCCTGCTGTGGGAGTAGGGAACATTTTCCCTGCTCTGGCTCCAATATCAGAGTGGGGCAGTAGGCAGCTGTCTATGGCAGGGGTTGGGGTGGGATGCAGCTGCCCTGGAGCCCAGGCATGACCCTGAAACCCCCTGTCAACCTAGGGCTGACACCCAGGAGAGCCTAGAGCTCCCCCCCTGGCTGTGACATAGTAGCAGAGCAGGGCAGGAGTATCCCTGCCCTGAACTGGTCCCGTGTGCTCAGGGAAATCTTCCTGCATAGTATTTTACAGTGCAGTAAACTTTCTGAGCATTAATTACATGTGTAGACAAGCCCAATGTAGATAAGAGCTAAGACTCTGGCAACGCTGCAGCTGAATGTCGCTGAGGGTTGACTTTGTCTAGCTCACAGCTACCCATAAAGAATTAGCTGTACTGTCAAAGCAATTTAGGAGTCTTCCCCCAAAGAAACTTTCTGGGATGTTATGCATCTAAGGCAGGCAGAAAAACTGCACTGAAGTTACAGCGTTTCTACTGCATTGCACTGCCAATCCAGAGCATGAGCCAAAGGCTACTCTAGCCAACAAGGATGCCTTTCAGAGATTTTTATATGGGTGTTGGATCAGGCTCAGTGTGAATTTGCAACATTGCTATCACTACTTCCCCCACTCACATTTAGTGTCAGCTTGCAGCATTATCAACTCTTGTGATGTGATTGCAAATCTCTTGATGCTATTTATTAATGCCCCATTTCCTAGAGTCTTGTGGTTATTGGAGAACATCAGCCTTTGTAAAAAAAAACAGTTTTAGTGTCCATCACTTCAGAGAAAAACATGAAAGTGTGAACTTTCAAGGCACAAGAAACACCAGGAGGCAAATAAAGAGAACCCCCAAATCTCTTTGTCCTTAGGGTTTTAACTTGATTTTTTTGGATATTCAGGGCTAGCAGTTCAGCATATTGCTGTCTGCATAAAGTATATTTATTCACCTCAGGATGCACTTGTGCTATGCCCATTGATATACTCTTGGAAAGCTTGGTCACATTTGCTATATTTGTGGATTTACCTCTTGATTAGAAAAGGCAAACGTGCATGATTTTCAACCAGTGATTTTCTTTCCACAACCCCAAAATTATGCCATATAATTATTGTTTAAATGGCTTCTACTGGTAGGTCCCTCACTTCCCTAAGAGGCACAGAAATCAACACTCACATCCTTTTGGTAACTCCCTTATAGGAATAGCAACATTTTGACAGCCTCAGGTAATATATGGGAAAGGCAGTTATAAGATGAATGGATAGTTTCTTAGCTCTGCCCAACATTTCATGAATGTGCTGCAATGTATACTTTACTCTTCTCTAATTGGTGTCAAATATCTTGTGGTTCCTAGCAAAGAAATGGAAAAGGGCTTTTTAAAATATGAATTAAAATATATATTCACCTCATATCAACAACCTTGGTTGGGGCAGTTGTGGAAAGTAATGACTGGCTGGGGTTAATGGCCCACAGCTCAGCTGAGATCTGTCAATTCCTGCCAGATGACCACCCATACTCACTAAATACTACATGCCTTTATCTAAATTGCTTAATTTTTTTTGATGACTGGGATTGAAGGACAGTGACTCTGAGCCTGGGTTTAACTGCATCTATAGATTTGTCTGGTTTCTTTAAAAAAACCCAAACCAAACTAGTGTTGATCAGTTAAGCCTATCAATATATTATATTAGAGGGATCCTGAAGTATTTTCTTTGATTGCTCTGGTAACAGTGAATATAAGGACTGCATACTGCTGGAATTTTTCTTCCATAAGCATTTGTCCAGAAGGGCCATCTTTTGAAGTAGACCTCTGCAAATATATCAGTAACATTTGAAATAGCTTAGACTCAAGTAATATGCTTACACAGTTCTTACTGGTGTGTATGGAGGTGACTGCTTATACAAATACCACTTTGGCTGCCCAGAGATAGGTTTTCTGTGAAGAAATGGAGGTACTCCCAAGTTCGCAGTTCTATTGCTTGAAACTAGAGAATGAACACAGTACTGTGTTTTTCTCCTCTGTGGTACAATCATTTTGAAAGATGTGCAGTATTCAATGAATTAGGCTGTTGTAAAATGTTATTTCTCATGTGATCCAATGGCCTGTTCTTTAGACGCTTCAATCAAGCAGTTACACAGTGCATGGAACTGCACTATGAATTGCGGAAAAATATGCCATATATTGAAGCATGAGTTAGTCATGCAGTCCAGGATATTAAGCTGGACATACCAATGTGTATTGGCTGTGTGCACTAGTTTCCTAGAACAGTTTAGTGCAAGAGTAATGATGTACAGAGCAGACTCAAATGTATCAAGGAGAGTGGGAAGGATCCATCACCCCTAAACTGAAGCCTTGTACGTAATGTTGCTTGTGCCTATGAAGTCTTGTTTGACAGTGGTGTAACACCACTGATTCAACAGGTATCAGAAGAGCTGGAATTGGGCTTCTTTTCTTTAAAAGCTCTCTCTCTAGAGCTATGGTGGCAATGCAAATGGGGAGACTAGAAGATAGTAGGTAAGAACAAGGAAAAGGAATCAAGAAACAGACCATGAAAGGACAGAGATTAGTTTAGATTTTGTTCCCATTAACCTACATTCTGTTGCATTTCCCTGTCAAAAAGGGGAGATGAAAGCAGGAAATTTCACTTTATCTTGGGTCGGTAGTTGTCTTGAGGCTGAATGCAGCCCTGGGGTAGAAGCATGTGAATCTCCCTCCCCCTACCATTAAGCTATTCTGCATGAGGGGAGGGAGGGGGAGCCTTGCTCCTTTTTTCATGTGAAATATGCAAAAACTACAAGGAAACTGAGCTGCTTATATTTTTCCAGATTGCCTTAGGGTTTCCTGGAATTTTTGCTACTGTACATTTATTTAAAGTAACCTTATATGTTTAAGAACATGCTGATCTTTGGTTGCTACTGATTTGTAGTGGTGTAAGCAAAATCAGAATCAACCCTGAGAATTTCTTTTGCTTGGAGTCATTTTTGCACTGTCAAATAATCCTCTTCCCTCACCCTTCCAGGTTGACCTTGCTAGTATCTGGTGACTGTATGGTAAATGGCAACATATGTAGTCCTAGCCAGGGAGAAAGTTATGATCCAGACTGATATAAGCATTGTGATCTACTGTCAATCTTCTCAAAGATCACAGAGCAATCTGTTTCTAAATTAAGGTGGATATATGATAAATACTTTGTTTTTCTTGACTGCTATTGTATTTTTCCTGGCATTAAGCAGAGACTGTTACTGCTTTGTGGCTTTGTCTCTGCCAATTATGAACTAAAATAACATCATTTGATGCAGTGTCGCAAGCCAAAACCTCTTTTGCTTCTTCACAGCTACATTGTTAATAAATATTAAGTAGCTGTAATGACTCATTAATGCAACTTCAATACCTCTTTGCAACCCTAATGTCAACCAGTTACTGAAGAAATAAAGAAATAAGGGCTCAGTCTCTGTGCCTTACTCATGCAAGTAGTTCCATTAACTTTAGTGGAACTATGCACTTAATTGAGGACAGCGTGTATACAACCTCGGAAAGACTCCTCATATTCTCTGTTGTCCATCATATATAAATCTGCTGTATAATCATCATCATTATATACCTTAAATAAAAATGCTAAAGCTAATGCTACTTAGGACATTATGTATTACCTAAAATTGATTTAATCATCCAACCAAGTGAGTACACAACAAATGGAATTCATTAACATTTTTGTTGGCTTTCTCAGTTTCACAATAAACATATTTTTGTTTGTACAACATGTGTCTATCATGAAAATATTTCCAGGAAAAATAAATGGTTCAAATGGACAGCTTTTTGTAGATCATTCAGTGCATTTTCTCTTAGATGTAATTTATATCACTATTATTTGTTATAACTGGTAAAATACTAAAAGCTTTTTTAAAAAGCTAAAATGATTTACTTTTTTATTGTCTAGACTTTATGTAAGCCATTGTTAATTAATACTGCCCTTCTTGATGGCTCTGCAGAAAGCATAATTCAAACAAACCAATTATAAATGATTTTTCAATGTAAACTTTAACAATGTAGCCTAAGGGCTTGCTGAACATAAAAGTACAATTTAGAAAACATAAGTTTTAACTAAGGTCAGAGATATATCAGGCAATGATGGATGTAGATGTAAAAGCATCCGACATTGGAATGACAACCTTTCCTTGAAGACTAAACAAAATGCTAGTGGCAGTGATAAATAGATACAAAAAAATATACATCACTGAAAGAGTCAGAAGGGGTTTCTTTTTGAGGTTTTGCCAACTAAAATGCAACTCTACTAAAAAAGCAACTACTACTGCCAAGTGATCTTTGTACTCATTTTGACAGCAAGGCCTTAAAGAAGTCAAATAACATCCCACAGTTGCACATGGTCTTGGTTTTCTGATAGAATCTGCAACTCTTTTCTTTTTTTCTCCTTCCAGTGTTTTACTAGAGCAACTAAAACACAAGCTGTTGCAGTCCTGGTGAAGCTGTCCCTGCTGAACAATTACCAGGCTTCTGCACTTGAGCTGTATGCCCTAGGACCATGCCCTATACACTTCCTTTGGTTCTCATAGTATGCAGCACTAACCTCTCCGATGCACCTCTTGGGCAGAGTTTCCTGCCTATTTCACCCTTTACAGAAATGGGACCTCACACTGTAGCTCACTTGGGCCCCCAACCTGGACTAACATCCAGGCTTCCCAGTAGCTTAAGAACAACTTTTATTGAGTTTCAAGAATTTCATTCTCATTTTACAGTTCAATTCTCCAGGGACACACAACAGCAGAAACCAGTAGTCTCACGGGTTTTGAAAGACTCACTCACTCTTACTACAGAGAGCATAAGAGATATGCAGTCCTGAACAAAACCATGACAAAACCTGTAGGCATTTCCCTGTCCTCAGTCTCTTAATCACTCAATTGTTCTATAGGCTTAGATCAGAGTACTTCAAGGAGTTCCCTCCCGCATAACAGTCTCCTCTGAATCCTGGAGTTTTGTTTTTGTAGTTAGCCTCCTTCTTCCCCAGCTGGTGTCACAGTTGAAAAGGAGTCCATTATTATGAAACCATGTCTCTCTCTTCTTCTCTCCTACCCAGGTTTCCTTTGTCTTAGCGAGCCCCTTCAAGTTTTTAAGACCTAGCTCTGACATCTGATCTCTTTGTTCATTACTGCAGACTCTATTACTTAGCAGGGAGAGATGTTTTATCTATGATGCACTTTTACTCTTTTTCTTTTACCTCCTCCTCCCTTACTCCCCTCTAAAAACTGTACAGGTATTGGTAGTCTTTGATGATTATCCAGTTAATAGACATAGGTAGCTGTGTTAGTCTGAAGTCAACTAGAAGGCAGGGTAGATTTTCACCTTATAGATTAACCAAGGTAGAGATTGTCTGTTTGTGTGTGTGCATGTGTGTGTGTAGCACAAACTTTTGTGAGCTGTGGCTCACTTCATCAGATGCTGTGACGTCTGCATTTGGTTAGTTCATAAGGTGCAAATCTAACCTGCCTTCTAGACATGCCAGTGCTACTCTTCTTTCCCCATAGGACCAAGGAGCATGAGGACTGAAAACAGGCAGTTCTATATAATAAAGACAATCAAGAAGTGTTCAAAAGCTATCAGTTCCTCCAGTCATCATGTAAGTCCTAGGTCACTAGTCCTAGGTCAATAGTATCTCAAATAAAACCCAGTAAGGAATTCATTTCCAGGTAAGCAGAGTTAGGATTCACTTATTCTACAGTATATCCTTGCTTACAGAAAAATAGTCACTACCATAATGATTTATTACTACATACTTTCTAGCTACTAGCCACAATGAGCAAATTGGTGCTTGCATAGCACATTACACACAAATACAATACATGCACCAAGTAGCTTGGTCAACACCCAAGAGAATCTATTATGATGAACCAATTGGAGACTGTCAGCAAAGATGACCTCAAACAAAATCTGAATGAATTCGGGTATTTGAGTGCCTTTCTGATGAATAGCTCTCTACAAAGATTCAGATAACTGCCAGCTACATTTGTCCTTCATCTACAACATCTACAAGTTCTGAGAATCCATGGTGGCATATTGCCCTGCTCCAACACCCGATGTGGCTACAAGCTACACTGGCACCCCTGCACTCCATCATGTATCGTGGGCCCCTCCTGCCATGCTACATGGATTCCACCCCAGACAGGGTCTCCGAGTTCCCCGGATTCCTCAGCTGTGTGGGCTCCATGGGATGTCCCCGGGGTGAGGGCAGGCAGGGGAAGGTGGAGGGGGAGCCCAAAGACTGGCAGCAACAGCAAGAGAAAGGAAGGAGCAACCCCTGAACCAGGAGCCTGGAGACTGCAAGTGGCCTGCAGGCTTCCACTTGGACAACAGCAGTCAGAACTCTAGCCTTGGTACACAGTCCTAACCTTGACTGAAGCCTGCAGTTGCTACTATAATAGAAACAAATAGTTTAGCAGGATTAGTAATATTTGTAACTTCTGCTACTATAACTATTTTTAACTCTGCCCCGAAAATGGTATGGTTCCAGTTAGGAGGTCTGCCCCATTAATTACATGAATGGGATTAACAGTCATATTTCTTCTTCTTATGAACTCTTCTTTAAATACTTATTTAAAACCCAGCTCTGTGTTGGAGTACTGTGTGATACAGAAAGAGGGCAAGTCAGCAGCCTGGTATGTAGGTCTAGTACTAGCACTCACAATGAAAAACAATAAATGATAAACACATGCAAGTAGAAGCCTTCTTTAATAATACCCCCTGCTTGTTTGATTAGTAGTCTTAATGATTCTTGTTTATGAGATCTAACTCTGTTGCTGTAAAGGAATGATAATTTATGATGTCACAAGAGATTATGACATTGTTTGGTAAACTAGAGGTGGGAAGTGAAAGAGGAAGAGTATACTCTGAGTCAGAGCATCTTCTCTTGAAACACATGAAGTTAAAAAGCCCCTGTAAAGATAAGAAACATGGGATTTGATATTATTCTGTGCTAGATGTAAATAACCAAACAACAACATATGACACCAAATCAAGACAGATTAAGTAGAAAGAATCACGTACGTTTCTAGTAACAAAATAAACCAATTTAGTATATATTAGTAGCTGATGTACTCATCTTCCGGTTTGTAGCTGTCATTCCTATTTGGCTATTTAATTCATAGTTGCACCTTGCTATAAATGGTGAGCTCTGCATTTTGTGGTGCTACCTACCTAATGTAAACATGACCTTAGATTATGCCAAAACATGTTGAGTTGTAACATGTTCTGCAGGTTAACAAGCTATAGTACACTCTGGAACCATATGAATAGTATCACAGATGAAAAAGAAAGAAAGACAAAATCTTATAGATCAAGTATACATATCATACAGCAAAGGTATATACAGTATATACATACTGCATAGAAAGGGCTTTCTTAAGCACTGTGTCCAGACTGAAACGCTCTGAAAATAGGAAAAGAATCAGGCCTTGTTTCATTTAAAGGGTCTTTATTGACCCCAACATGCTCACAAGAGGCTAACAGCTTCTGGAGCAACCACTGGAAATGGCTTGACCTCTTCCCAACCAAAAGAGAAGTTGCTGCACAACCACCTTGCCTCCCTGCTTTCCTTGGACGTTTCAGCAAGAGTTGGCATCAGAGGTAGCTTCCGTCAGTTGACCCAGCATTGGTCTGGCTTTTCCTACTCCTCTTTTCAGCTGTAGGAGGAAGCAGAAGCGATAATCTCTTTAGAATCAACACTTAACA
Source organism: Crocodylus siamensis (assembly GCF_052110815.1). NCBI lineage: Eukaryota > Metazoa > Chordata > Crocodylia > Crocodylidae > Crocodylus > Crocodylus siamensis. The sequence continues at coordinate 29,722,299 of NC_143403.1, forward strand.
CCTGTCTGTCATGTGATACTTGCTGCATTCCGAAGTGACTAGCGCAGTGAGACTCACAGTGCAACCTTACCATACGGGAAGTGAAATTGAGGGATAGTCTGTTAAAATGTACTCAAACAATGGAACATCTATCCACTTTCATCACAACTAGAGTTACAAGTATTAGAATTCATTATGGGTCCTGATTGGATCTGGCCCTAAAAGCAAGATCTGGTATCAGTCATCATCATTTCATTAGTGAGAGCCAACTAAGAGTTAGTATTTTATAACTGGTGAGCCCTAGTAGGCAGAGAACTGTACTGTACTGCCACTGAGAAACCTCAGTTTCTATTTCCAAACGTTGACCTTCTGGGAATCCCTAGCCAAGTCACATTGTCTGCTTGTGGCTCAGTTGCTCCTTTTGTAAAATAGAAATGACGCTCTTCTGTGTATAGTGCTTTGAGATCTACTGCTATAAGAAACCCTGAAATTTTATTAGACTATACAGAATTCATAGTTGCCAGTTAAAAAGATGTAAGTAATCTAAATACAGATAGTTCAGAATTGTTTATAATACATTTGGTTTGTCTGCTGATTTTTGCATGTGGTAATCTAGGGACATTTGCATAGGACATTTCCTTTTCAGGTATTATTTATGTTTGAAATGATGAAAATTCCTTCCTTCAAAGATTAAGTGAGAGAGGAAGTGAGACAAAATAACAGCTTTTCTTCCATGCAGTGGGGATTTTAGGTGTCAAAATTACATTCAACAAAACCATATATCTACTTAAAATATATCTTTTTCTCTTGGGGACAATCATTTTATTTTTCAAACAACAGAAATAGCCTCCTTTGGAAGCAGAGTATTTTTTCTGGATTGAACATCTTTTCTATTAAAAAGGGTAATGTTATATAACAATTATTCCCTCCAAGTCTCATCTATGATTGCTTGAGATGGGAAAGTGGCTTAGATAAAAGGCCCCTTTGCTTCTGCCTGTCTGAACATTTATCCCTTTTTTATACTAATATTTAAACAAGAAAAAATATTCCTGTTTCCAGATAGGTTTGGAAGTGTCAAAATACAAAATAACATAAGAAAAATTAGCTCCTTTGCTTCCAAGGTTCAGTCAATTATTGTCCACTGTCCCACCTCCCAAGGGCCTCACACTGTTTCCATGGCCTTTCTCAAAGGCCATTTCTTCATTACAGAGTTAGCTCACATAATTGCTCCTAACTCTTTCATTCACACAATAAAACCTTAGGTTAGCAGGTACTGTGAGGGCATAGATTTGAGCTGAGGTTTTACCTCAGGCTGGGCCAGCCATTTTGGCAGTGAGCAAGCAGTCTAATTAGTATTAGTTCTCTAATTCTATCTATCAGTTCTACTTGGCCTGTACCATTTTGTCTATGACTTTTTTCTTACATATTTTTTCATATTCACTGGTTCATTGTTTTAACCCCATTTTTGCCTGCTTTATGTACACAACACATCCAATACATCTGAGCAGAGATGCCATGCAAGAAACTGTGTTTAGTAATCACTTGCAGATTTGTAGACCAAATTTCCTGCGCTGTGCACTAGTGTGTCAGGCAAAAACAGTGCTTATATGCTACTGTGCAGTGGTATTAGGCTACTGTGCTGTAAGCATCACTAAAAACCCATGCACTGGCAGTACTGCTCAGTAGCACAAGTTACTGTGCATTGAATTAGTACTTGGCTAAACTTAATGCGCAGTAACTATGTCACATTAATGAATGTGTAGACATGCCCAGAATGTACCACCAGAAGTTCATCTGAGCACATTACCTTGTGTATTACAATCATGGATGCAGTTACACAGGTCTCCAAAGACAGGCCTTTTCACTAAGAACTCTCCACCTAAACTAACTTGACAGTGAAGGCATATCTGCAGGCAACCACCTACTTACTTTTTTAGGTAAGCTGCTGTCCTAATACCTTGGTGTGTGTAGGGGGAAAACTCAGTGTTAGCATTCTCTCATGCTATTTCAGTCTCCACAAAGGCATTTTCTTAGAAGCTAGATGACTCCTTTACTTTTGATATTCTGGGTACTTTTAACTAGAGCTGCAAATCCATAATTTCAAAATCTAGCCATTGGATCGAAGAGCATTTCAAGGTTAGTGAAAAGAAAACAGCAGAATACTTTAGGTCCTACTGTAATGGGGTATAGGGCAATGGCATTCTTAGTACATGCCTCCATGGTTGAGATAAAGGCTGTGGGGAGGGGAGGTGAGGGGCAGGGACTTTACCTATACCTATATTTCAAGAACCAAGAAAAATGAATGGGATTCAATTAGTCATCTCTTGAAGATGCCAAAGTAGGGGCTTGCATGATTGTCAAAACAGTCTTCCCATCCTGACCACAGACATATTTTTGGGGTGCTTTTTGTGTTTCAGTAATAGAGAGTTCTATGGAAAGGGAAGAACATTATTTGGGATAATAGACGGTTGCAAAATTTGCAAAGATGGGCTTGTACAGGCTTGTACGCTGAATACACAATCTGAACCATTGGGAAGCATGCCCATTTCTAATAACTGTTATTTGTTTTTATGTGGCAGTCATTGTGCTTTGCAAAGAAAGAGTCACAGAAATAATTTGTTAAGAGAGTGAGGTTTTTGGCACAGATTCCTTCTCTCAAGTCGCTGTGACATTCATATATAAGAAAAATTGATTTGGCATCTAGACAGGATTTCAGCATGCTCATGGTTATGGAAATCAGTTATGGGCATGGAGGAAACCTGTATATTGATTAATTAACTGACTTGATGACTTGTTCATATTTTAATATTTTCATGACCTTTTACCCACAATAAAAATGTCAATAACTACCACTTGACTGTGCTGCTGCATCACCTAAAATGGTAAGAAAAAAGGAATTTCCTATTATATAATAATTATTACTTTCACATGTGATTTTCTTTCTTAAAGAAAAAAAATGTTGCCATTGTGGAAAGTACCAAAAAAGTCTAATTCTCTGAATTCCTGTAAGTTTTTAGGGTCACATGGAAGGAAAAAGAAGAAAACTTCCCCAGGTAAATCTCAGAAGAAATTTAAAGTAGATAGGAGAAAGAGATCTTTATGCTGGACCTTTGGCTAAATAACCAAAATAACTGCACTACAGAAATGGGAGACTGAGATCTGGCACAAGGGTACACATACTTTTTCATAACATGGAGCACATCTAAAAAAAAAATCTCATGTCCCCTTGCCATATGTAATTATGAAGACCATTTCTCATCCCATTTTCAAGCTTGCAGACAACCTCTGAAACATCGTTCCCATTTACACCTGTGAGAGATTCCACTACAGCTCTACAGAAGTCAATGAACTAGTTCAGGGGAGCTGCTCTGAATTTATAATAGTGAAATGAACTAGGATTTTGCCCATAAATAAATTATTCCATAAATTTTGGAAAACTAAAGAAAAAAAGAGCTTGAAAACATACATTTTTTCAGCTTTACAGGTCAGAAGAGAGGCAGTATAGAGATCGGCTTTTTAGATCCTGGTTCTATAGTCTGTGCCAGAGAGAGAGAGTGACTGAGAGGGAGCGAGAGACTGTGCACATGCACCTTGCATTAAAATCAGTTAGTTTCCACACAACCACGTGTCTGAGAGGAATTTTCAGGATTGGAACTTTAGATTATAAACTATTTGGGGTAAGATTTGAAATGCCTTCTGTGACTGAACATCACCTTGTGCATTGGAAGTTCCAAGAACAACCGCAGTAGAAGTGTAAAACACCCATAGTAACTGAAGGACTAGGTAGTACACTGCTATGTTCAGGAGAAGGCTTAGCCATTCAGGGATTTCTGAAGCACTAAACATAATGGCTCCTGAAAATGTGGCTAATGAATTGTCTTTAATATAACTTGGAAGTGGCTTTTGGTTCCTTTTAAGAATCTGCACTTTTAGAAATTAATTGGCTGGTGAATTGTATAATTAATACAGTTTAATTGTTATGCTCTGAAGTGCTCAGCAGAGAACTAAAATATGGGCTTCCAAAAATAACAGATAAGAAGAGCATTGGCACCTTGGTTAAGGCTTCCTTAAGCACCTTACACAACCTCCGACTGCCCTTCTTTTATACATTTGGGGAGAAGAGGGCATGTTTATTTTTCTGCTTACTCTATTCCCCTTTGTGCTTGTTCATTTGCTAGGTGCATAAAGGAGAGGAGGTCACTTGTGCATGAGGGATAAAGAGGTATTATGAATTCCAAAGTGTTTGCTTTATTGGGGAAAGCACACGGAGCAAGAAAGCCCAAGAACATAATGTGTGAATTTTTAATGAATGCTGTGCAAAGCATTTGTTAGATTTTTTTTCTACCTGTAGCAGCTTTATTCATTTGGGAGAGTACAAGATATTCTTTAGTAGTATGCTGGCTGCTGTTTAGGTTTAATAAATTAAATCCTTTATATCAATGTAATATTCTTTAGACAAGCACTTCCAAGACAGATTAGAAATGAACTTAAGGGGATTAAAAGCTTCTCTTGCTAAAAACAATGTTTCAAATGGGAAATCCACTTATTTATGTCAATTTCAGTGGAATACATTTGTCTTTAATACGTTGCTACTGCTAAAGAAAGCTATGCTTTCCCTATGACTACAGCCTTTCTGGCTCTGCTTTACATATGCAGTAATGTTTATTTTCTTTAGTACAGTAAGTCACTCTGGGAAAGATTGATGGCTTCCATAAAACTGTGAGCAACCATTTTCTTTCTTATTTAGAGAAGACAAAAGGTTTAATGGGTATGGTATTTTAAATATTATCAATTGCATTGTAAATGAGGAATCTGAGAAAAGTAACATATGACACACAAAGAAAAATCCTCTACCATTTTTTCTACTTTATTACAGGCTGAAATCATCTATAGGACAAAAACTTACTCTCTGTGAAATCCTAAAGAAAAATAATATCATAGAGAGAAAAAAGAAACTGAGATTAAAATTTCAGAGGGATATTAGGTAGATGAAATAAGGCTCTTTCTACTGGAAATTGGTTAAAACACCAGAGTTGCCCATTTTACAAAAATGGAAGTAAGTTACACCTAGGAAAGGGGTCTACAAACACAAAGCACTTCTTATGATGAGATTCCTCTCCCACACATAAGCAGAAACTCTCTTTCTCTTCCAACCTGGGATCACCCAAACCATTTCTCTTTTTATTCACAGCTCCTCAGACCATCTCTTCTCTTGTTTATTATACATTTACAGAACTGCTTGCATGGAATAGTAATATTAGCAATATAGCATTGTTTATTTTAATGCAATTAAGTAAATGTTGAAGGCCAATCAGAAGACAGAGTCATGCTTTGGAACAACTTGTTCAGAATCTGTTGTATGCTAACCTCTTATTTAAACTACATATCCCGGCAGTAAATAGAAGCCTGTGGTGCAAAATGTCTATGTATAGACAATACTTATTGCTTAAAGCCAACAACTCCCATGCACTTTAACACTATCCAATTAAGTGAGCTAGGGCAGTCTCATAGTTAGACCTGAACGAATAATAAGAAAAGCTATCTGAATAGTAAGTCAGTTTTAAAAAACATATTGCAGTCTAATAGAGGTTAAAGCCCTGTCATTTTCTCTCTCTTGAACTAGTTAAGCACTCAAACTTTACATGCCTGAAAGTTTGAATCATCCACTCAGAGCAACTGTTACTGGTTGCAAAAAATCATTTTGGCAGATTGCTTGGTGTGATGACCATGGCCACAAGTAGGAGAGAACCTCATGGAAGAAGGGATACACTTTTTAACCAGGTGGACCCAATTTCCTCTTTGTTTGGTTCCGGACTGAGAAAAATATGGACCACTAATTCCCTTTTCTTTTACGTTATTACCCAACTGTGGAAGCCTAGTTTCAAGAGAAAACAAATGAACAAATAAGAAACAAAGTGAAAGAAATTTGTCTTACCTTAACACTGAATAGGAGAACAGACCACAGAGCAAGCTTGGTCACCTGGAAGCCTGGAGGAAGGAGGGCATTCCTGTGAACCTCCAAGCATTCTGGGAAGGGGAGGAGTATAGAACTTTTGATTAAGGTCTTCTCTTTCCTTCATTGCTTGGGAGAAGGGGAGAGAAGAGGGTTATCTGACTTGTGCGGATTCATAGATAAGGGTGGGGTCAAATAAAAATAAAGAGGTGAAAAACATTAAATAATTTAACTGGAAATTATTTGCTCCAGTCTATTCACTGCTATTTTCGTGTAAGGTCCATTAATTACATCGTAGGTCACTTCTATAACAAACATACATTTCTACATAAGAATCTGTAAACATTTTGATGATTGTGTCAGATCACTGAGAGGGAAAGAGTCCAATCTTGATGTACATAAGGTTTGTCCCAGAAATTCTGTAATTGACTTTTAGCTGTGTCTTGTCAATTTAGGTGAAAAAACAAGACCCCAAACCAACTCTGTCCCAACCCCCACCTTTAATTATTTAAGGCAGTTTCAAAATAATTCCTAGTCTATCATCCTATAAGACTTAAGTATAGCTCACTTTCCCAGTTACTCAGTTAAAGCCAGATAATTTAGTTTATTATTTTTGAGCCATTTTTAATATATAGGATCCCCTATCTAGTTTTCATCGTGGTGTTAAAATGCTCTTGTTTGTCTCTTCCTATTTCCAGAATTTACTTCTCAGATTGAATCTTAGGGCATCTGAAAACGTAGGGTATAAATTTTCAAAGCACAGCTTAGGGATTTAGCTGCATTTTATTCAAAAGGACTATGCAGCTAAACCTAAACTTTGAACACATACTTCTAACATTTTAGAGAGAGGTGCAAATATACAGAAATCAAATCCAACTCTGTCCATTTTTTTATTCCTGAATTCCTTAATATGGCAAAAGAGACACTTCTTCACTTTCCACTATTCATTGCACTTAGTAAACCTGTAAATCCTTAAAAACTGTGTGTCCTATGAGAGGTAACTTACATTTCCACCTATATATTTACAGTGGGGGAAAAATAAGGAGAGGCTATATATGAAATACTGATAATTTTGTGTGGCCAATCACCCTTTCATTCAATTTACACTGGTCATAAACTTTTTATCCTATGGACAAAAGACACTGTCTTCCTATTCAAGAAAGAATAAAACCCCATCAAAATACAAATATATATTAAAAAAGAATAAGATTAAGCCCAGATATTCACTCAAAACTGTGATGTAAAATTAATTATTCTTCCATAGCAAATGCTGGCCTTTCAGCAACTCTTCTAAACTTGTTTTAATTGAAGTTCCATGAAATTCTCAGGAGTTCAGCTTGAGTTCATCTTCTAAGCCCATCCTGATTTCATTAAAGAACTGATCTTTCTTTATTTGCCAATAAAAAATATTTATTATCAGTATCTGTTTTGTAACTGCATTTTTGATTGTATACCTCATTAAGGGTGAAATCTACTTCTTCCAAGTAAAGCCGGTGTCACTGGGCTCCATGTGGAACATGGTATGGGATGGCTTGCAAGCAGATACTGACCTCCCAGGTCTGGGAGGCTGAAGCACAGCCATCCGTACCCCTTCTGCCCACCTCATCTAAGGTAGAGAGACTTGTTGAATAACTTGAGGCCAATGGATCTATATACACAAGGTTTTTCCCCCAATTTACAACTATGCAAGACAACACAAAATAAATTGAGGACAGCTCATTTAATTCAATGTGGGTACAGTCATACACAGCTTGAGATCTGATAACCTTCTGCCATATGTCCGTGGTGTACAACAAACAGTTTTTATACTTTTTCTCTACCAAAAATTACTACCCCCACCTTAGTCCCCTGGTATACAACTGGATGAATCTACAGGCCTTTGCTCTGTATTTTCACACTTGTGATGATTACCTTTTTGGGGTTTCTTTTCCTACATGGAGGGCCTAGCAATTATACTAATTCCAGGCTTTAGGACCAATCTTCAATGTAACATCACCAATGTAAAACCTGGCTGTACTGTTTGTACCAGTGAAGCTTATGCTTTCTATACACTCCATATCATGATTCATAACAGTTATCCCTGTTTACCTTCGAAGCTACACCACAGCAGCTATCTCAGAATAGACAATAATGACTGAAATAAAGCAAATCCTTAAAGAGGAAAAGGCTTTACCTTTGTCTCTATGTAGTGGTTGAATCTGGAGATAGGTTTTTCTTTTTTTGCAGGAAAAAAATTCCATTACTTTCAAAGTAAATTAAACAGTAAAGTTAAATACTGAAGTTAATCATTTAGAGCTGAGGTAGGATTCTTGTGAATTTAGTGAAAGTTCAGTTCCTAGGCACAGGATGAGGAGAAGAGAACACCTTTTATTCCACATGTAAGTGAGAATTAAGATTGGAATGGTTAGAGAAATGGTCTAAATTGATCAAAGTATATCTTAAAATTCAATTAAGTGAAGAAATTACAGACTCTAGTGCCATATCAATTCTATGTGGCAGAACTTAAGAAAATTTAAATTGATAATCTCTGCTTCTCTTTAATTATTAAATCATGTCAGTATTTTCTTCTTCATTTTACTCCATGATCAGTAATGAACTATGTGGTTTTTGCTTATGATTATCTGTTTGTATAGCACATCTTGGAAATTAGATATATATCCATCTTCTGTTTAGCTGAATCAAATTACAATGTTTCTGTTCAAATTCCAGCTGGACCTACACACACATCTTTGTTTTATGTATTTAATATACTCAAAATGCACTAAATGACAGTTTATAATATCATTATCAACAGTTGAAGATATTATAACTTCAAGAAATGAAAAGAAAGTGCAGCCATATGTGGAAATGCTTTATTTTGTGCACTTTTAACCCTCTCAATAATTCAGCTGTAAAGATGAGGGCAGCAAGGAGGGGGGAAAAAAATCAAATGTCTGCAAAATCATTTTGCAGATTTCCCCCACTGTTGTCATGCAAAAAAAGGAGGTTATTTGAATGGTAAATAACAACCAAGAACTAATTTATTTTTTTTCATAAAATTATTATTTTGAACAGGATTCAAATATGTTCCTTATTACACGGTTTGATAATTCAGTGATGCTTTACCCCCCCATAACATATGAGCTGATTTAAACCTTCACTCTAAACAGCCTAGGGCTTATTAGGAACAGTGTGGACTGAGTATGGATTAGGTTTAAAAGTAATAAAAAAGTAGACCTGTTGGTTAGGTGAAAAATTCACTATCAGATTCCTGAGTGCAGCTTTCTTTTCATGTGCAAACTGCATTAAATGAGGCATTTAATTCAACAAATCCATAGTTCTGATCCACCAGAAATAGAGACTGGGTTAGTTCAATTTGTAACAAACGATCTCCATATGATCAAAGTCCTGAGAGCTGATTCCAACATACTGCTTAAATTAGTCTAACACCGAAGTGTTTGGCTCTGGGACAATATTTGGAATGTCTTACCAGAAGAAAAATTCCTCTGCACACATGGTTCTAATATCTGGGAATGCCAACCTTACTTTTTAATGGGCTGACAGGGAGCCTCGGCGCTAACTTTCTGACTCCAAAAAGTTCTTGTGCTGTCACCCGCAAACCAGCTTGGATAATTTTTCCTTGGCTTCCTTATTAAAGACTGAATGAAGGGATTGTGTGGCTTTCTTAATGTCACTTGGTCTGCTTGCCATAAATTCAAGCACTCATGATGAAAGCTCCACTTATATTTCGCTGGGAAATGGAATCAAGGAGAATGCACCCTAGTTCACAATAAATAACTAAAGTTGAGTTATTAAGTGTATTTCATATACCAGGGCCTTATTACATCAGCAGTTTAGATAATGGCTTCTTAAAAATATTTCTGTACAGAAATATATGAAGAGAGGATTATATATAGGAGTTCCAATGCATGAAAACTAAAACAGACAGCTCAAGCAATAATTTAAGGTTGTATTAACGAATATAGAATATTTACATTTTTATGTGCTGCTGTCTGTTTTGATTAAACAACTGTGGAAATAACGGCAGTAAGCAGAAAGTACTGTATTTGCTTGAGCACTGCCAAAGAATTCTCAACTGGGATTGTTTGTTTGCTTTGCAGAATGAAGACTTGAGTTGCTTAGACTGTAGTTCCAGTTTTAGAGAGTGCTAATTACACTCTACTTCTGAACCCATATATTTCTCAGAATTGTATGAAAATACCTTACATCTGTATGGAAAGTAATCATGTCAATGGTCAGGCACAAGTGCTTGAGTGCTTTATACATGGTAAGATGGTGCTAATGGAAATTGATGCTTTTAACTCCACTTACTTTATTTGAAGATGATGGCACACATTTTCAAATGCCTTATCTGAATTTCCTCCTGCAATTTTATAATTTTAATGGTAAGCACTTAATGTGAAACTGGGTGATACAACTGAAACAGAGAGGTATGCATTATATATATATATTTATTTTTTATATTAACTATGGCTAGGGTGATGTTATAGATGTGATGGTCCAGGAATAATGTGAGGGGCAAGGATTTTTCAGGGTGGTATCTTTTACTGGAACAAAGTTAAACAAGCTTTCTTTATTGGGGACCTTATAACAGGTAACCCAATGAAGAATGCATTACGTTCAAAAGCTTGTCTTACTTTATTCCAACCATGCAGTTGGCCCAATAAAAGGTAATACCCCACAAGAAATCCTTTCCTTTCTTAACTATATAATTATTTAAATTCTTTAATTATTAGAAATTCAGTCGGACATATTTAATTGACACAGACCCCAGGAAAAAAAGTGTACCAATTAATTATCCTTATTATCAGAATCGTGCCATACTGGCAGAATGTTTTAGTGACACCATGCTTATTTGAAATATATATATATTGTGGAACAAGAGATTAAAAAAATCTATACTAGAGGTAGGTTGACTAAAACAGGAAACCAGAATAAATAGGTGGCACTCTGGAAAATTCATTAAAATCCACCAATTTCATGATAACTATTTTGAGTAAGTGGCTAAGTAAGCCAATTTTATCTATTTTAAGAATACACTGCTGTCTCTACACATGCACTTTAATGCACATTAGCTTATCTGAATGCTTATTAGAGCATCACTAAAAAAACTCACGTTCTTTAGTTAATGTGCATTAAGACAGTGCATGGATGCCTGTACAAGAACACAGAGCCTGCTCCGATGTGCTGTAATTACAGAAATTAATATATTAATCGAGTCTGCTGGTGCCTGGTAATTACTGTGCTGCTGTAGCCTCCCGTGTCTCATGTTTCAACTTTCCTGCACTTCAAAATGGTGGCAGGGGCGCTTGAACAAAAGCTCATCAAATGAGCTTTTTATAGTTCAAGTGCCCCTACTGCCATTTTGAAGTGTGGGGGCGCTGATACTTGAAATGCTGTGGCACTTTAATTAGAGCAGCTCCCCGAGCCATTCTAATTAAATTGTTGTTTCCCCCACCCCCACACCACATGTAAAAGTGACTCATTTTCCTAGTACCTCACAATGGAGGTACTAGATTTAAAACACATTAACTAAAGTGCATTAGTGGATGTGTAGACATGCCAGTAATCCATTATCTAGGCTCATTGAAATGCTTTACAAGGAATCTATTCCCTACAGCTTCTTGAAAAATGAACAACTATATTTAAACTATTTCCCAAGCTATATGCCCCACCACTACCAAGTGTGTGCAAAGAACCAGACAAGAAGCACCAGGGAAGAGAGAATTTCTTGAATTTTTGTAGAAATATTTTATTAATTTAAAACATATTTATTAAAAATATATAAACGTTTTCCATTGAGCAAGTATTTTTAAAATACATGTTTCAGGTAAAGGGCCCTGTTAATATAAAATGAAGTAATGTGTAAGCTGCCCCTTCAAGTAGTACAATTTACAATAGTAATAACCCTTATACTGGAAGGTTGCTTGCCCAGGTAGTACTGAAGAATAAGATAAGACAATGAATGTTACAAATGAGGGTGAGAGGAACACATCTTAACAAACAGCAAAGTGACCGTGGCAACATTAATTTATGTAACCTGAGGTTTTGGCTCCAAATATCCCTGTCCAGAATCAGGAACCAAGAACACTCTATATTCATTCAGTGAAATGCACATCAGCTTTAAGCACTGATTTAATGATTCATGCTATGTACCTCAGATTTGGTGAATCTTTACAGACTTTTAGAAAGGCTATTTCCATTCGTGTGCCTAGGATCTAGGGAAACCCTCCATGAACTGGGGAAGATGATATGCATAACTTAGGACCTTGGGGATTTTAACCCACCACCAGATCCTTTTTTATTTGGCACATCTTTAACACAGGCCACAACAACTGGGACCTTCTGGGAGCATATTAATACCTATTTGTGTAATCTTACTGGGAGGTAAATTAGAGACGACTCAAATTAATATAGCTAAGAAAGGAAGACGTTACACCAAATTTAAGGCAAGATTTCCAGAACTGTCAATGATAAAATTCCCATTACTGTCATGAATAATGTTGGTTTGGTAATTCTGGAGAATGAAGTCGTCTATTTATCCCTTGTAATGGCACAGAATAGGCAGCAGTGGTGCAAGCTTCTTCACACAAAGGTGCCATTAGATTTCAAATCAGTATACTTCAGGCTAGTCTCTAAGGGCAGGTGGACAACTCCTGCCCATCCAGTGTTTTTTGATAATATTGCCAACTTAGTTACTCAGCTCCACCAAAATTATTTGTGTTTTTCATATGGGACAGAAAAAGACCTCCAGACTTATTTCATGCTAATCACTGAGCTAGCACATACTAACAATTTTGGGTCACTACCTGGGGCTGGCCTTGAACTGGTGACCTGCAAGGAAACTAAATTATGTGAAATTTGAAGTATGAGGAGGGTGAGTGACAACAGAATAGAGCACAGAAACTATTTTAAAGAGATTCTGTATTAATTTAAGAAATGTGTCCGTTCAGCCAATTCATTCATTTGACAAGCTCCTTTTTAATGATCCTAATTCACCGTGTAGCCTTAGACAGCCTTTATTAGTTTATTAGATATTCATTGAAAAAGATTTTAGCATAAATACAGTTCCAGAGAGGATTACTGCACAGGGAATCTATTCTTTTAACCTACTTATTTGGGTATCAAGTATTTGTTGAAATGGACTTGTATTTACTTAGTCTGGTAATGAAGTCTAGAAAAGCTTTCTGCAAAAGGAATATATTTTTGTCAAAATTAGCTTAAATAGTTTTCAAAGTCTTCTCAGAACAAAGATTTCAAAGCTTCAGCTCTGACTAAATATTTACTTTCTCCACTACACAGTAGTTTAGACTGCTAGAAAAAGTGCACTTGATTTTTTTTTGTTTTGTTTAAATTTCTTTGTTTCTGATTGTGAGATATATATGTCATTTCTAAAAGTATGGAACTAATTGAGGAATATGTCCAGCCCTTGTTGAGGTGAACAGGGCAGATAAATAAAAACTCCATCGAACATAAATCTCTTCCACCAACATCAAAGAAACAGGATTCTGCTAAGTGTATTTGTATAATGCAGTAATTTATGCAAAAAGCAGCTTTTGTCAGCAATGCAACAAAGCAGCTTTGATAAATGTCCCCTAATTTATTGTCATGTATCTCAAATCAAAGTAAAACATTTACAGCCTGCATACTGAAGGAACCCAGGCCTGGAATACTCAAAGGCCTTCTTTTTTCCCCCTTCTTGCTCTCTCTCTTTTTTTGAAGTAGAGAAAGCTAAGTTGGGCAAAAGGTTAAAAAGGATCTCTTTTGAATGTTAAGTACTTGATACAAATTATGAAAAAATAATAATTGTGCTACTTAAAAGTGACAAAAATCCTCAACAAATTCAGGTTAAAATTTCTCTTAGCTATTATCTTATGGATGATGCTTGACAAACCAAAATGTAGGCATTAATTGTGTTTTGTATAAAGTAATTGAGTGTCTGAGGTTAAAAAAAATAAAAGAACAAAATGATAAATATAAATAGTAACTGTATCTGTTCAGCATTTCATTCTTTCCCCTCAAATTCTTTTCCAGCAGCAAGATGACACTTTCTGCTTATCAGATTCAATATGAAGTATAGGTGAAATGTTGTAACTATTTGCAGGTAGCAAAATCTAAGCCTGGAAAGAGGATATGAATGATAGAGGCCAAGTGGGCTAACTCACTTAACATACTTTTCCAGCTTGATCCTGCACTCATTAATGAAAATGGGATAGCTATATTGACCTCAGTGGGGCAGGCATCTATTTGGCTCCAGTTTTTCCATGCCTCTTTTCTGTTAGATCCACTGCATTTATTTAAATATAGAACTTTTTGTACTTTTGTCCTTTCCCCTGCTATCACCATCTGTGCTAAATATGAAGATAGAAATCCCATTGTATAACCACTCTTCTCACCAGTGTGATGCAGGTGTCTGAAAAATAGGGCTCAAGTCATGTGAAGGATTTTGTGCAATAGGGAAAAGCACTAGGACTAGCATTCACATCTAGCATTCACATGCACTGGGATACATGTGGATTACACTTCTTTAAACTTTGCTCTCCCTGTTTTTTAATCAACAGCTTTTGATTATTTTTCATACAAAGGTAAAGTTTAGACACTAACGTACTGAAATAATATTGATGTTTAAAAAATCTTTCTTGACTTGCCAGTCCAGGCCATGAGTTTCTGAAAGTGCTTTGGTTTTGCAGACAGTTTCAGCCTTGGGTGCACTCAGAATTCCTGGGAATGAGGAGGGAACTACTTTGAACTTCTCTTCCAGTTTCCCAAGAAAATGTGACAAACAATAGAACTGACACAGAATGCACTCTCGCCCTGGGAGTTAGTTCAGTGTTTATTACCTCTTAGCTGTTGTCAAGTAAAAGAGAAGTGAAAAAAGCAATGATCTATAGTAAATTTAACAGAGACCATTGTGATGTGGGAACATGGAGTGGGTGTCTTATTCAGAATATATGTCAGAACTATTCAGCTCATACTCATCTTCTGAAAAGAGGGTCATTTGTGGAAAGGAATGGTCACTTAAAACAGTATTGCATTTTTTAAAAAATAGTTAAAACGTGCTTTGGCAGACAAGGTTCTTTGGGTAAATCTGAAATCTTTTATTAGACAGCTAAAATAGTTGGAAAAATTCTTCTTTGCAAGCTTTCGGGTATAAACATCCTTCTTCAGGCAGATGTTCCCTCTTCTTAAAGAAGGGTGTTTGTACTTGAAAGTTAGCAAAGAAAAATATTTCCATCTATTTTAGTTGGTTTAATAAAAGATTTCAGATTTATCTAAAGAACTTATCTGCCTACATCCTTAGAACAACATGGCTTCAACCAACACTCCTAAAAAGTGCTTTATAATTCATAGTCTTCATAGAATTATAAAGAGACTACGATGCAAGAGAACAAAATAGTTTCTGTCATTTGGTTTGGAGGTGTGAGAAACCCATGTTTGCAATGGCAGTATGGAACCAATGGCTTCCCCAGCAAGTGTTATAATTAGGAAGTGTAAAACTTCAGAAGTAGTATTTTTCAGCTGCTTATCTGAATGGAAATATTTCTGAGGCCCTTCTCTTTTCCAACCATCTCCCCAATTACAAGGCTATCATAATTTATAGTGTCCTAAAATGTGGGAGATGAAAGAGGAAATTAGGTGGCAGTCTGTTTCTCCATTCTACCTAACTACTTGGGATAATGTGTGGGCACAAGAATTTCCTACCATCTTGTCCCACTACTAAGGACAAGGTTGAAAACATAGAACTGTGCAAGGTACTAGGCAATAACTTGCCTTTCTTGTTCTTCATATTGGACCTAATGATAAATCTCATGTTATTTCCTCTTAGAGATCTTCCTAGGTTCTCAAAGTACCATGATCTTTACTATGTTTGAGTCATTAATATGTTCCCAGTGATTTCACTTATGTTTGTTGAAAAATAATGGTGCTTGGTAAAGGTGGTAGATCTTCTGATACATTTCCTCTGTCTCCAAAACAGTTCTATTCAGGCTGGTTCCTCCCTGCTAGATGCACTGTGGAGTGTAAAAAAGGGATTTTACAGTCTGAGGCATGAGACCCTCAACCCATAACTCAACCCGGAATGTCCTTGACAAAACAGGAAGACAGTTTGCTTATCTGAACATAGCCGAGCCCTGAAAAAGGTTCTAGTTCATTTTAGATGAGGAAACATGAATAGAAGTGTGAAGATTGTTCTGCTTCATGTCTGTTGAATCCTTGTTTACTATTTGTTGTAACTATCAACACGGCTTTCTGTTAGCGCTAATTGTGAGGATGGCAGTTTTATGGGAGGGATATAAAGAAAAATAGAATGAAACAGATCATTGCATAGAAATCTTTAAATATCTACTGGGTGACAATTTACAGTCCCTTTGGGTCTATGATCTCAGTTTCCAATGATTTTCAATTAAGGACAGATAGCTACATGAAAATTGCATGTGGCATGCTAGCAGGTACATAGATATTTACCACATTACCATGTAAGCGCTGTTACATCAGCAGAACTTGAGAGTAACTTTTTTCAGCTAGATTTCCTCAGTAGTACAACTTTTGTTTCTTTAATCCAGTAGAGATCTAGCTTATAATAATAAACAAAAGTACAACTTCAGTAGTTTAGCATCCTTTGAATGGAGTTTAAAGTGTTTTATGACCCATCTGGTAGACTGAATCCAACCATTAGGCATGTTACTGGAGAGAAAGCTTTGCTTGCACAGATATCAGCTTGTATCTGGCATTGCAGACCATGCAGAGAAATGATGCACTGCAAATCCAGGCCTCCTGCTTCATAAAATGAGACATGATTGTGAGAGTTAAAAGAACGAAGTAGTAAAAACTGAGTTTTATTTTCTCTTTACAAAGGTTTTTGTCTGCTGGGAATGGTGTCTGCTGCTTAACAGTACCAATTCCCCTCTTAAAGAAGAACAACTAATCTTTACTATGAGGAAATAAATTGTAAATTCCAATGTATGTTGTAAATGTTGTGCTAACTTCATAATTATAATTTTACACATCGCTTTTGCAAGTCAGTTTTAGGCTATGAATTCTTTTACAACTGCAAAATATATGATCCTAATTAAAATATGCTAGCACATTTAATCAGAATGATTATTAAACATTTATTTTTTACATTACAGTAATGTCAGGAGGCCCCACTGTGGATCTGGACCCTTTGTGCTAGGTCCTGTACAGTGAAAGACAGTCCCTAATCTTCCCCACCCCAAAGTTACTCTTAAAATAATGCAAGAAACAGCAAACAGAGGTAAGAAACAACAGGAATTAGACCAGAGTAAAGAGGATGAGGGAGATGGACAGAAACAGAAGAAAGAAGGCACCTTTATATTATCTGTGTGAATAGCTTTGGGTCCATATAAAAAAACCAAACAATGAGACATTATATAATAAAATGATATATAATAAGATAGATAGCTAGATACATAGATATACTTACTGTATCTAAAATATTGCAGCTGAGACATATTCTAACGTCTAAGCCATTTTTGTGCCATGGGGCAATTTGCAGTAGTCCTTGGGGTAACTGAAAGCTTCTCTATACAGAAGTAGCAATGACCCCAGGCTAGGACTTCCTGAGCATGCCCCACCCACCCAGCCCCATTTTCTTCCTTCTAACCTGAAAATATGTTGGTGAAGACACTCCATGGCCTCCTTCTACAGCCTTGCTTGAGACCTCGGTCTATTGTGTAGCACACTTCAGAGCACTCTAAAATATAATAATAAGGAAGTCATTAACGAGTTTATTAATTGGTTATCATGATGAAAATACTGGTGTATAGATTCTATCTTCTTCACACAGTGAGTCCTAGTTAGGAACAATGCAGGAATTTAGTTTTGCTTTACAGGAATGCTAAGGTTCCTACATTTTTTGAAAGTTTGCTAAGAACTTTTTTCCAACTACTCAGTTGGTCTAATAAAAGATATCACATCTACGCAGAGAATCTTGCCTATGTCCTTAGACCAACATGGCTACAACCAAAAACCCAGCAAAAATTTTAGAAAAGAATCCCACCATGGTTTTCATGAGACTAGGGCTATTAATCCTGCTTCTGCCTCAACATTGTAGAAAGATGAACCTGCTTGGCAAAAAAATTAGATAAAGGTCTCCAGTCATGACAGGATGAACTCTGGGAGGAGGCTGGAGACAGCAGGGGAATGTCTCTGGGGCTGTCTCCAGCCTCCTGCTCATTCTCTGGAACTACCAGTGAGTGTGTGTGTGGGGGGGGGAGGGGAGCTGGGAGAGCCAGCAGGGACCTAGGGGAAAAAACAGGGGGGCAGGAGGGACTAACCAGGGGTGGGGGGAATGAATGGGGAGTGGGGGAGTGACCCGGGAGCTACGGGAATGAACTGGGAGTGAGGAGAATAAATGTAGGGTGGGGAGAATGAATAGGGCATTGGGGAATGAATGGGGGATTGGGGAAGATCCCCTCCCCCTTCCTCCAGCCCCCCAACCCACTGCTTACCTGGCAAAAGACAGGTCCAGGTCCCTGCAGCTTGCAGCGCTGCCTGCCCAGCTTGGGCGAGTGCATGCTTCAGGGGTAAGGGCCAATCACAGAGATGCTCTGGCACTCTGCCACAGTGCTCTGGAGGACTGAGCCTCCGTTTGCCGTCTGACATGGTCTGGGACTGTGCACTGACCTGTTTTTTTCCCCCAGATTTGACCCCATGATATCCAGGTCTAATTTTGACCCCATGATATCCAGGTCTAATTTTGCTCCCCTGCTGCAACTTTGCAGTAGGAGAACATTTTTTTGTTCCTGCACATGCCTCAAATCCCTTTGAGATGCTGCAAGAAGCACATGTGGGCTTGTCTGGGCATGCCCTTAATATCTTATTCAGAAGATAAATTAATCACTCTTTAAAATAAAATGTCAGAAAAGCATAAATAACCCTAACATTAAAAACAAGTGAGCACGCTCATTACATAAAAGGCTATTTGGGACAGAATTGTTTTACATTGATAGCCACCAAAAGGTAAATATTAGAACCCAGAAATAATGTATTTCTCAGCCTAAATATTTATATTTT
This sequence comes from Crocodylus siamensis, assembly GCF_052110815.1. Classification (NCBI taxonomy): domain Eukaryota; kingdom Metazoa; phylum Chordata; order Crocodylia; family Crocodylidae; genus Crocodylus; species Crocodylus siamensis. Next base: position 29,741,266 of record NC_143403.1, read on the forward strand.
TGAATAGATTTGCCATGCTTTGATAAATAACTGAATTTTGGATTTAATTGGTAATAATGTTTGTGAAAAGGAAATTCAAAAGCCATTTGTGAAGGTTGAATTTAAAATGATCACATTTCAATAATTGCTGCAGAAGTGGTCATTCAATCATCTAGCACAAAATCCCTTGTGTGGCCAGTCACAAACAAAGTATATATTACATTTAAAATATCAGCAATCGATCTAATGAACTGAAAGAATATAAAATAGTACATAGCATGTATGAATCACAGGATTCATAAGGAAAAGTTATCTAGTTATTGACATTGTATGAGCAAAAAAAGATCACATATATCAAGAAAATGATTCATTGGAATTTTGTCTTTTTTTAAATAAATAAAAACAGATTAAATTTGTAAAAGTTATTTTGACCACTGATCTTTTAAGGGGGCATTAATTAAAATGGAAAGCATATGCGCAGTGGCCTGACAGGAAGGTCGCACCACTTTTCTGGTTAGTTCAGTCTATTTAGTTGAATTGTGCATGACAAGCCACAAACTTCTGATGAACTGTCACTACTTATGCAGCTTTACCTAAAAGGAACTTGTGTGTGTAAGTTAGAATTAGATCTATATTTGTCGTTTGAAGCTCAGTTCCAAATTTACTAAATGTATTATTGTAAGTGGTCCTGCTAGCTACATTGTTCTTTGTGTATCATAGGTACCAACATTGAACTGCTGAGAAGAAAATACCCTAAAGGATAGGATCACTGATTCATAACTCTCAACTGGAATTTGGGGAAGGGTGGGGTGGAACTTGCTGGTTTTATTTGAAGACTGGCTAGTATTTGTTTGGCTTGTAGAGAAGAGGTCATGCTATCTTGGTTCAAAGGGACTCAGAACTCCAAGCAAACTTCAGAGGTCATGAACATGTGCAAATATGAACTACTAGTGAGGCTGCTGAAGCCAGGCAAACTCCAGTTGTTAAATTCACACAACATAAATAACTTCTATAACCTCAGCTTCACTATTCAGTCTTTATGGTAGCAGCAGTAACTGGGAATGAAAGTGGGATGGGGTGATTTTCAAAAGTAAGATGAGGAATGTTCTTCTTATGAGAGAGTTGAGAGGTACAGGGTGACCTGTCACCTGATTTATCAGCATCTTGCAATTTAGTTGAATGCCTCATGCTTTCTCATCATACATTATGTAATGTTAGATACTAAGCTCATGCTTGACTGCTCTGTGGAGGCCAACTAAATGCAATGTAGTATAATTTTACATTGTACTGAACTCCTTGCCCCCCTCAATCTGGTGTTATGAAAAGCAGAGAAAAGGTATGATGGCTTGTGGGGGTTACTGAAGTGCTAAACAAAGCAAACAGATATAGACAAAGCCTTCTCGGCATATTGGAAGATGTTACGGGCTAACTTTTCAAAATGGAACATGCCTGTCCTGCCCAAAAGTCCTTGTTAATTTCCTCTTGGAATTCTGTATAGAACATACATATAGAGGTTACCGTTGGTTTTCTCAGGCAAGCCTGTACTATGGTACTAAGATGGGGAAAGAGTCCACATTGGTGTTCCCATAATTTAACAGAGTATCTGGAATTAAGATAGAATGTAAATCTGAACAGAAAAGTTCAGGGTCTGCTGAGGAAAGCCCTAAATGTATTATGCTGAAGCCCTTTGTTGCTGAGTTATGATAAAGCATCCGGGAAAAAGAAGATGTACAAAAGAACCAGGCTCTGGAACAGCTTTACAGAAAAAAGTACATTCTGACTGGCTAGCTGAAAGCCTGCTGGGGATGTGCAGAGCTAGAAACCTCAACTAGGCAGGCTAAAGAAACCCAGAGATGGCTGCTGAAATTAAACAGGTAGGCTAATAACCTCAGAAAAAAAGAATTGTTACACTCATGTTCAGCAGAGCTCATCAGAAGGTGCTTAATTTTAACCATGCATATAGTCCCAATAATATTAGTGACTCTATGCTTGTGCTTTGCTGAACAGGGGGCCAAAGTGTTGAAGGAGGCCTAAGCTTCTATATGGCAGAAGTTTCCTGTTTTGTTCATGTATCATTTGATTTTTCTCTTGGTACACTAAGAAGCTGCTTCCATTCCTGAAGAGAGCTTCTGATCTCTAGGACACATTTTATCACCTGTGAAGAAACACAAGCCTGTCATTTTTTCCCTGTCTTAAGTAAACGTAGGCAGAAGCCTTACCTTTGAATCTTACTTGGGTCTTGTGTTAAAGAATGGTGACGTGATCTCATTCTATATGAATCTTAAAATTCTGATGGTAAAAGGAGCACCCTGCCCAAACAGCAAAACACTGTTAGTATGGAAAATGCAATACACTTGCACAAAATCATAGGGAGACAAGGTTCATTGGGTCAATGTGATATCTTTTATTAGACCAACTAAATAGATGGAAAAATTGTTCTTTGCAAGCTTTTGGGTACAAAAACTCTTCTTCAGGCAGAAGGAGAGTCTACAGTTGTATTGTGCTCTCCTGGATGGGACAGAAGCCCGTATACCAAAATCATAGAACTCTTGCTTTTTAGTAGTCCAAATCAAATAGCCATCAGCTGTGCCATATTGCCACAAAACTAGAAGGGTTTTCTGGTAAGACTAATAGTCTATTCTCATTTGTTCCCAACTCTTGGTATTCTTGGAGAAAAGAGCAGAGTTGAAAGCAAAATGAAGATTTTGTTTTACTTTTATCATTATTATTTATTATTTGTTTAGTGCTCATAATGTACTGAGGACTGTTAAATTAACAGCTACTCCAAAAAAGTAATTGCATTCAACCACTCATTCCATCTGTATCTGCCTTCCTGCCTTGAATTTACTTAATGCTAATGTCACTTTCCCACCTTCCAAACAATTCAGTGGTCTTTAGACCTAGAGACTATGCGCAATGCTGAAATGTGGGAATACATGTTAGATCTAGTGAGAGCTGTGGACGCCCAGTTGCACGCTGAATCAGAGGGCATAACTGTTACAGCTTCATTTCTCTGGCATATATCTCAGTGGGGCAGCAAGGTGGATACATTTCCCAGCCTTCCAGAGAAACAGTTTAAAAATTTGACCAGTAAAGAAGGTCTCAGTACTGTGACTGTGAGATCCAGCAGAAAGCTTAATTTATCACTGGGAAAAAGGCTTGTAGGTGAAGGGATGGGTGACAGCTGGTCTGTCTACAGTTAGAAATGTTATCAGGGAGGACAGGACTGAAAATTGGTGGTTTCTCTACAATCATCCTGTTCTGTACTTGAGGAAATCTTTTCCTGTTGTCTTTACCCTGTAGGGGAAGTTTTCCTATTACCTTTGGGTTCCAGGAGACCTTTTCCAATTTTACCTTTGCACTCTTCTTACAAGTTAACTTTCCCTCTCATGTTTGGGAATTTGGCTGCAGGGATACTTCTTTCTTTTCATGATCAGCTGCTGAACAAACCCTGGGTTGCTGGCATCTGAACTAAACCCTGTGCATATGTGTACGAGTTCCTTGTTCCAGCTGCCACTGCTCTGGCCAGCTCATTGCAGTCAGGCCTTTTTAACATAAGGTTAGTTCTTTGTGTTGACTAAAGTTTGTGATGAAATTTTATCCCAATACTCTTAAAGCAGAGACAGCTGTGAGTAGCTGTTAAATAGACACAAACAAGAGCTCAATCCAAAATATGCATGTTCAACATACTGCTTGAGATATAAGTTGTGCTACAAGACCACAAAAATTGAAGAAACCAAAACATATTAATTATTTGAAATGGAACCATTTGCTTTTAAAATTCAAGCACCCTTTTTATATGTCTTGTTTAAATGCCACATTGATTTTTAAGTCTTTGAAATGCCTTTATCTTAGCACACTTATTTTGTATGGATTACATTCTGACACATGGTTTTGGTTTATTATGTAATGCTTCAATAAGTAAATGCAAATTACCAATAATGACCTTTTTAATTTGAAACATGACTTTACCAAAATTAAACTTTTCAAACAAATATATACAGAGAGAGTTTTTTAAAGTTTCTTATTTCACAAATTAGTTTCAGTATTTGATACAGATAACAAAAATTTCAAAGAAATTCACATTTAATATAACTAGGACAGATAAAAAAATAACCTAAACCCCTGGAACGTGTCATTAAAAACACATGGATTTTAAATTCTTCTTCTTATACAGAAAATTGCATTAACAGATTTTGACCTCAAGACTAAGCCAAGTTACATGTGTTAAAGGCCCAGCATCTCTGTACTGATCCACAGGATTGTTTCTGCATACTGACTAAATAAGTGCAGCATATTGATGTAATAGCATCTTGCATATGTCTCATATTAATGCTATTTTCCTAATAGTAATAGCATTAAAAGCCTGCCTACTTTACTATTCAGTTACCCTGTTTAGGATAATTTGCCCAGAAAGACTATCCTTGAGCATGTGAACCATGCATACCATTTTATAAAATGCAACAAATATATATATTTGTGGTTGTTGAGGGAGATATATGTACATACACACACACACACACACACACACATACACACAAATCAAAGGGAGCTGATATTTTCATTTTAATTTCTAGGTTTTCAAGTATTTTCTTTACAAAAAAAATGCTGTCTTTCTTGAATAATTTATTAGCAGGATTTTTGTTGTATTTTCCACATGGAATTCATGAAGAAAAATAATATTTTTGTAGGAAGAGTGTGCATGAGTGAAAATTCACACATGGAAAACAAATGAGCATCGGGAAACACTCCTCTTCGCTAATGGCTACTTGGGCTGTCGCCAGAATTCATACTGATCCTTAAAATCAAGTAAATTATGCCTGTAGTGATGGTTCCCTTTTGCTAAAGTCCCACAACAAACACCAAATGGTGAAGCAGAATAGAACTGCCAAATTTTATTTGTTATTTCCTGATTCCTTTCAATTAAACTATATTCATTTTAAACAGAAGATTCATTGCATATTTTATTGTAATGAAGGTAGAATTCAAATACATCCACCTCTCTATTTATTTATATTTTGTAAATGTTTGGCTATTCAGCCACTTTCTATCTATTTGTTGAGCATACAACAGGCCTAGTTCTGTATTTGGGGCTCTCAGTGGGAGCTGAATCTGCTCTTTTGAGAATAGAATTTTGTCTATTTCCCTTTCTCTCTATTCAGATTCAAAATCCAGGAAGTATGGCAAGGAGTGGAAACAATCATAAATACATGTCATTTAAATACACTAGTAAAGGTAAATAAAATTTGAATCAGATCTTTCAAAAGAGAGATGTCTTAGGTTTTCTTTCTATCCATTTGAAGGGGATGCTAGGTTGTTCTTTAAGTGACATACTGGACTCACAGGTTAAGAAACCTGCCACTCATTGTGTTACTGATTAAATAACTGGTGAATTATGTGCTAGAAAATTACTATGGATTACATGAATATCTGTTAAGACTCTGATAAATATTTATAAACAATCTCCTTTGCAGAACGTCTCTGTCATTCATTTCAGTGCAATAAAAAACCTGGAACAATGGAACTAATGACTACATTGTTCCGAAGTTAAATAGTATATCTAATAAGGAAAATAGTGAAATGAGCCAAATACTTTATGAACATAACAGTGAAGCAATTAAAATAAATGTGATTTTCCAGATCAAAACTTCTGCCTGTTAATTGCTATATGGCACCTATCCTAGTCATATGAGTTTCCCTTGCAGCTGTTTTTATTTCATGATACATTTTAAAATCCCCAGAGCCTAGTCCTGGGATCAGACATAAAGACAGTAAGTCTAAAAACCAGGATAGTTATCGAGTGTTTATAATTTGTATAGATGTACCCTAACGACAGGCCTTTGAGAACAATCATCATTTTTTGCCATTTGCATTTTGTTTGCAATATGTTTCCAATGAAGATAATTTATTGGTGCATACTTCTTACACAAAAATATGTGGTTTTGTTGCCATATGTAGGAAAACTCCAAAAGGCAACATACTGGCAACAGTATGGTGCCCCATGCTTCTCTGGTAGTTATGGTTAAAGTCGATTGTTACTGCATGCATTTTACTAATAGCTGAAGTGTGGTTCTAGTTGTGTATGCTGTCAATAATAGTCATATTCTCGCAGGGCATTGGTTTCCCTGACTATTCCTTCATTTTTTATCTGCTGATTTTTTCTACCATAACCATGAAACATTGTTTACCTTGGATTCAACACGTACATTATATCTTCTGGCAAAATAGAGTCACTCAGCCCCCCAAAAATGGGAGCATGGAAGTGATGTAGAAATTCATCATCCTGACTTTCTCATTTATGCATGGTCCTGCTTTTTATTTGGCTGGGAGAGTTTGAGAACTACAATGATTGCATAGTTTGACTCTGTACTTTGGCTGGCTGATGGCAGGGATCTGCATGACTAAATACACCAAGAAATGACCCTTGCTCTCTATTGTTACTCTTGTTTGTATTACAGTTACAGCCAAAGGTTCTAGTCAGGTCCTAGGGTGCAAGATGCTATATAAATACATAAGAAACCATGGACCTTGGTGTGAAGAACTTAAAGGCTAAAAACTGCAAACACTTAAGTTTGCTTTTAGCACACAGGTAGCTCCACTGAAAACAGTGAGGGTCTCCAGAGGGCTAGTGGTCTGTCCAGGAATATTTCATTGAAGATTCAGAAATTCTCTTACAGCCTCAGAACTTCTGCCTGGTGTTAGGCCATCTGTACACTATAGGAATGGATGGGAGGAGGGTTTATCTTGGTTCTCATCCACCATTTCTACCAGTTTGCTCTTGTAGCAGCTTGAGAACATTTGTCTTCTTCTGAGTGGAGCCCAGCTTCACAGAGTTTATTTCAGGGGTGAGCAATTATTTCAGGTGGAGAGCCGCTTCCTGAGTTTTGGTAAGCCATCAAGGGCCACATGACAGGCAGCCAGGGCCAGATAAATATTAATTTTCTAAATTTTTTAGGGGCCCTGTGGGCTAGATAGAATGGCCTGGCTGGCCGCATCCAGCCCATGGACTGCATTTTGCCCACCCCGATTTATTTAGTCAGCATATAGTTACCAATCACAGAAGTGCTGCCCAGGGCAATGTTTAGCCACACCTCCCACCACTTGAAAAAAGCTGGGCAGACCCAGCCTGGGTCCCATGCTGGTGGGAGAGGGGAGGCAGAGGAGATTAATCCTCCTCACCTGCTTTACCCAAGGTGCTGTCCAGGCTGGTGTCTGGCCACACCACCCACTGCTCAGGGACAAACCTGGCAAGAACTGCTTCACCCTTCCCCCTCCAGGCACACCCTGGCTGGGAACCCTGCAGGTCAGTATGGGGGTTTAAACCCCTTCCCAATCATACTGAGCAGCCTGCCAGGGCCTGGCCATGGCCCCCTCTCAGCTCAGCTTCTCTCCAGCCTTGTGGCCACTGCTAAAGGGAAAGAAGGGCTTATTCTAGCACCCGCTGACTTCTAGCCTGAGCCACTGCAGACATGCATTTCTGCAATCAAAGGTGAATATCTATTCACTTGCTTCTCGGTTCAATCTACACAGGTTAAACTAACCTGCAAAGACTGAATCAATTCAGGCTCATGCTTTTTGAATGTTTGTACTTAGTCTTTAAGTTAACCTTGGATGGATGTGGTATCAGGCTTTAGGTTAGAGCACTTTAGGTTAGAGCTCTTTATTGAAAATCTGTACCACATACCAACCTAAGTCAAGGTAGGTCACAATCCCCCAGCATCCCAGGGGCAACCTCATCTCTGCCAGGTGAACACTGGCCCAGCACCACCCCCAGGCTGTCAGAGGGGAGACAGAAAAGGCTCCATCTCCTCTTTGCACAGCTGAGTGGGGGGTGGGGGAATGGAGCCCCCTTGTCATGTGGACCTGCCCTGCCCCCCAAAACCCAATCCAATAACCTTGTGGGGGGTACATGGCACAGGGGGTCCCTTCTCCCACCCCCAGTTTCTGAAATGGCTAAAAGCAAGACCAGGCAGTCTCATGCTGCAGGTGCTGCTTACAGCTGTCAAGTGGTTGGAGGACAGGGCCCTGTCCCATGGATCTTCCCCGCCCCCCCCCAGACCCAACCTAGCTACCTGAGGGGCCTGCATGGAAAGGGGGCTCCCTCCTCAACAACTGCCCAAACCTCTTGACAGCTGCAGCCAGCAGTTGCAGTACAAAACTGTCCAGTTCAACTTTTGGCCTTGCCAGGAACTGGGGGTGGTGGAAGGGAGTCTCCCTACCACATGGACCCAGCCTGGCCCTCCCCAAGATCCAACCCAGCAATCGGGGGAGGGGGAGCATGTGCCATTGGGGGCTCTCCCTCCTTTCACCACCCAGCTGCTGCTGCCAGCTGCTGACCGGTGGGGTGGAGGGGAGGAGAAATGATTGGAGGTGGGGGATGCTGGGAGATATATAGGAGCACCTCCAATCTGCTGGCCTTGGCCAGTGTTGCAAGACTCCAGTCCCTCTCCCCCCACACTCAACAGTGAACATCTGTTCAGTTTGCTTCTGCTGTAACTTATAGTTCTTTAAGTAAAACATGAGTGCTTCCACCAAGGGCGTTTTGAACATCTGTACTTAGCCTATATTTATCTGCATAGTTCTATGGGGTGGAGTGGTAGGTGATGTGACTTTATTTTGTGATGTTGGGGAGGACAATTAAAAATGTTGTGAGCAAATTCTCTGTGCTTTTCTGTTTAACAGCCCTGGATTATTGTTTGTTCTTTAAAAATGACTTGTGCATTCCTGTAGGGGTGTAGAAGTGTATGTTTACATATTAATAAAGTATCCATGAAGCTGTCTGAAGCTCACCGGATAGCTTTGATTTTTCTAGACACCCTGGCTGTCCACTTCTTCTTCCTTCCCTTTTATTCAATGCTTTTTAATACTATTGCATAGATGTTGAATGTTATTTTTGAATGTAAGGGCTCTTTATCTAGAAAACACCTTTTCTAATGTGAAATGAAATCATGAAGATTTTGAATAAGGCATATTTAGCTGCTTTTCAATTCTGTGAGGTGCTTTAATTTCCTGGGTCAGGGAATCTCTTTCTTTCCCTGACTGTTCTCTCTGATCCCAAGAGCTATCAAATGTCCAAAATTTATTTTTTTATTTCACAGCCAGTGACGATGAGAGTTGAATAAAACTTGAACCCTAGACCTCAGCAAAACAATAATTATGTATCAACAGAGTAACTAGCACAACCTGATTTTCTGTTGTGTATCAAAATGATTATTATTTAAATTTTTGGCCTTTCCCATTGGATAGATTTGATCTTGTAATAAATCTGGAACAGAAATAGCTCTAGTTGCTCCCATATCTTTTAAAAATGATCATCTGGCTCCTGCAGCCCTGGACAAAATGATTATATGCGAAACCTTCAATATAAGGCTTAGATCATCAGTCATTTTTGTGTTTGTCCAATCGCCGTGGTTTCTTGAAACCACTTCTCAACTATACTGTAACCCCAAAACACCCTCATTACAGTTCACAAACTTGGGTTCAGTTATAATTATCTTCCAACATAAATTAGGCAAAGTAGATGTGGATTAGACATCTTTTGAATTTAGAGAGCTGAAGGACTCTCTGGGATGGTGTTGGTCATAATGAAAAGTGATGTGAGTATGGTCACTGACAGGTCAGCATGTGGTGTACTAAGGTTGAAGTGCACTTTGAACGACATTGGCTGCCCATACATGTGCTTGTTCACATTCTAATTGGAACGCTCCTGCATCACGTCACTGTCCCATGTATTAAACCCCTGCACATTTTTAAATGGCTGCAGGGGTGCTTTATCTAATCCTCCTTGAGTGAGCTTTAGATAAGGCATCCCATGGCCATTTAAAACATGCAGGAGCTTAATAAATAAACATGATGGTGAGCCATTTTAACTGGAGCATCTGCCTGGGCACCACTCTAATTAAAACATGTCCCCCAACCCCCAAGTATGTGTATAGGCAGCCATTAACTCCAGAAAAATAGCATTGCCAGCTCTTGGAACTTTACCATGAATCTTGAATGTTTAATATTTTTTTCTCTTAAGTTTGCAGCTCCTGGAGGCATCTGAGTATGTGAGAATCTGATTTCTTATTTACTAATAAAACTATCTTACGGAGAAATGCGTGACAGAATGACTCCCACAAAAAATGTCAGAGACAAAAGACAAATAAAGAGGCCTAATATTACTGTTCTTTAAAGTGTGAGGGCCTAATTCATGATTTTTGAAGATTTGTTAAAAATCAAAAAGGTCAGTATAAGTTCTATATACTCACTGAGTCCTATTTTTTTCTTTTCTTCCCTTGCTTGTCCCATTGTTGCAGATCCTGGCTCTCCACTGGCTTCAGGCATATGCATCTTCTTCTTCCAACTCCTGCCTCATGTCTCTCTCCACTATATCTCCCCTTCTCATGGATAGTGCCATTCTGGTAACTTTTATCCCATATATTCTTTCAGACACCTTTGAACATGCACATACAATGTCAGTCTTCTCTCTTGTACTTTCTTAGTTACCTTCACTACATTCACCAATCCGCTGATGTAAGTATTCCTTACTCATTAAGCCCTATTTAAATCTCTGAAAACCTCACATCACTGTTTATAAATGATGAATAGGCATTAAGCCTATATGAAGGGGAGACTTTTATACCTTATGGTTATAGACTTCATTCATTTCAAAGAAGCTATACCTACAAACCCTGACATCATAAACAGGCCAGTACAAGAAAAATCATTCACCTCCTGGACTTGTCAACTCTCTTTACAGGTGCTGCAATTCTGCAGAGTGTTGTTAGTTGGCTGACCAGAAGTAAGATTTGTACTGAAGATTTCTTACTCCCATTAGAAGAAGCCAATGCTGCTCTTGCTGTATCTTTCAGGATGACTCTCTGTGGTGATGATAAATCAGTGGTGGTAAAAATGGATCTCAGGAGCATGGATTCAGCCTCTGTCTGCCTTCACCCAGAAACAGGTAGGGAGAGAGGTGAAAAGGTTCAATGTCTATGGACAAATGGAGAAAGCCAGCAGAACCAAGTGTAATGTCCCAGGATTAGGAACTGGAAAAGAGATAGAGGTAGGGGAGGGCCAGAGGAGTAGCTGAGCAGGGGACGGCATCTGAAGGGGAAGGTAGACGGGGGCAGTTCCCACCATAATCAGAAAGATCACAGAGTAGTACCTGTTAGAGTGACAAAGGTGGCTGCAGTAGCTAGACCATAGAGGAAGCAACATAGAGATCAATAGGGAAGAAATGGTGTTGGGAATGCTCCCATCACCACTGCCAGCTACCAGATTTTTCAACCTGTAATGTTGGAGGCACTGTTGCCAACAACTGGGCTTGAGCAAGTTTGAAGAACAGCTGGGCTGCATGTACTTGTAATCAGACTCTCAGTTTGATATTTAGAATCAAACTGATGTTTATTTAAATGGAGGAAAAGCAGTAACAGCTTCTGGGGTCTGGCCATAGCAATGCATTGCTACAAAACCGCAAACACTAAGAACTACACTTTGGTTAAAGAAAGTGAAATTGCCACTGGGGACAAGGGAAAATTTACTGAGTCTCATAGTCAATTTGAAATGGCTTTTATTTTGAAGAATGCTTAAACATAGCTAAAATGTAGTGTGTGTGTTTGTGCGTGCATGCGCGCATGTGTATATATAATATAATAATTTGCAATCTGCCCATTCAGAAAAAAAGTTAAAATCAACTGTATAGAAAAGCAACTGAAAGTCACATAGGGAGAGAGTCTCCCTATGCCTGAAGAAGGATGTTTGTACCCAAAGGCTTGCAAAGAACAATTTTTCCAACTATTTAGTTGGTCTAATAAAAGACATCACATTGACCCAAAGAACCTTGTCTGCTAATGAACTATATGTACATTTATGTTTCTTTGTTCTCCTTCCCTCTTTCTGCAATGGCTTGTGAGAAAACTTTCCATAATTTCCAGTAACCTTTATCAAGGGGCCCTCTGATCAGCCTTATTGGGTCATCAAACCCTCCCCACTTGGTTATATGATGATTAGATACCATGGGTACCACCATGATCTATCTACACTACTCTAAACAGTAGCAGTTTACCCACATGTTCAGAAATGGCCAATTATCCATATTGGTAAAAGTAAGATTTTTAAAACTGACTTTTGGTTCAGCTGGCATAAAGTCGAGGTATCTGTGCAATGTAGACATAGGTAGGCACACAGGCTCAAGCCAAGCCAAAGGTCTGACTGAACCTTGAAATCCATTGGTTCAGCATGGTTAAGGCATACTAATTTCTATAGCCAGTGACACACAAGGGAGTGACATGATTAATATAATATATGGTTAGCTTCCTTAGACTCTACAGGGTGAATGAAGGGGTCCTTACTTAGGGTTGTGTCAAGAAGGGCCAGCCTTTGGCAAGCACATGGAGCAAGAATTAAACCCATAGAAAGACAATTCTTTATTAGGCAATTCCCCTGCCAAATATAATTCACAAGCTGTACAAAGACAGTTTCCCTACATCATCACATCTTTCCTTTCTTCAAAGAGTTTGGCACCAAGGGAAGTTCTTACACTTCTGGATGTCAGACTTCATACATTCATTCAGGAGAACAGTTGTGTTCCAGTTATTCAAATTAATATACAGTTTTATGAAAACAGCAAGAGGAATTCCTATTTACCTTGCACATAAATGAAATCCAGAGGAGCAGAATGTTGGGCTACCCTTTATGACCTTTTAACCTATATGACCATATACTTCAGACTATTTGAGTAGCTAAACATAAATAAGCCCTCTAGAGAAAGAACCCCCTTCTTTGTATCTACTGAGAAGAGATGAGTTGGACTTCCTTACTCATCCCTCTTAATTCAATTACATACCAACAAACATTGCTGTAGAGATCAAGGGAATTTTTTTATCTTCATTTTCTCTGTTTTATATAGGCATTTGCTTTACATTTATCAGTGGCCTTTTCTACTCCCTGGAAGAACTATAAGTCCTTTCATTGGGGGTCTCACTCAGTACTTTTCAGCTGTGTCCCACGTTCCCTTCACGCAATGAGGTTTTACCTGTACATTAGACACATGCACAGAGAAATGGGGTGTGAATTGATCTCATGTGCTGCTATTATATCTGTTACAGCCCTGGTAAAGCTCCCTGGGCTGGCTACTGAAGAGGCAGGTGTTTGGGTTTCAACGTGCTAGATTCATGTGATTTAAAACTTTCTGAATTTAAACAGGCTCCAGTCATGTTTCTCTCTTTGGGTTCTCTGGCAGCCTCCCTAGGGACAGGCTCTCTTTCTTCTCCCCTTTGTGGTAACAGGACCCCAGGGTCCAATTGCCTTTGGCCCCAGGACTACTGCTTATCTCCCTCCTTCCCACCCCACCCCATAGAACCCTGTAGGCACCCTGACATACCATCTGCTCTTCCAGAATAGGTAACAGTGAAAACAAAGGCACACAGGCACAGGTTTTTTAACACAGGTTAAAAAATTAATTGCTTATTATTTTAGATAGCATTAGAAATTTACAGATCCACACAATATAACAAAATGCATACATATCTTTCCTGAAGAAGGGTGGCTGTGTCCAAAAGCTTGCCAAGAACCGTTTCCCAGCTACTCAGTTGGTCTAATAAAAGATATCACATCTATTCAAAGAACCTTGCCTTCCTACGTCCTTAGCCCACCACAGCCACAACCAAAAAACCCGCCTACATACCTTTCCCACTCTTAAGTATTTCCACTCATTTTCAAACATTCTTGGGCATCATCAGCATATCATAACTTTGCATCATATGGACTGTTGTACTGGAGCTTATATTATAGATTTAAAAATCTGCTTTGCCCTGAGCAAAGCAGTGTAGTTGTCCAAGGATTATCCATTTGAATAGGCCACCAAAAAATTACAGTGACCACTCTGCCATTGTCAGAACTGTACCAGGTACAGGAATGTCTCCTGTGATGTTCTGTGATTGAAAAAAAGGCAAAAAATTGCTACACTGGTTAAAAAAATAATTAAAAAAAAGTGTTACTGTCAGACACAGAAAGAGTCCCAGGGTACAGATAATTTGTGAACTGGACAGAAACAGAAATTGTCACAACATGATGTTTAATGCAATACTGGCAGGTACATTTGATGGTAAGGGTGAAGTAACATATGAAATAGAATAAAGTGAAATAGAATAGGGAAGCTTTGGATACTAGCTACAGGCCATCAATTCCTTCCCCCTCCTTAGCTAGTTGGGGAGTTGAGGGTGTTAGGAGAATGGGTGTCTAACAGAACAATTTGTTGCAATGTGCGTCATCTGTATTGCTGCATAGTTCAAAGGAATATGAAAACTTTGGGATCTTATCTGAATAATATTCTCTAGTGTCTTTGGTTGCTGCACTACGCTGATGTGGCTCTCTACGCGTTTTTATTTCTATTTTTATAATGATCTTTGTAATACTGAAGCTGGTTTACTGCTCTACATGGCATTTTGCTGCTGCACTCTGCTTATCTACATGTTTATATTTGTTACCATGATGCTTCTTTCCTAGCTCAAATGAATATTGACATATAGTCAGTGAAATACTGATATTTTAAATATTGAAATAGTCAATGAAATATTCATCAATAAAACTTCTGAAAATCAGGTAGAAATATTTTCACATGAACTTCTATGAAATGAATAACCTTGTATCCCAAAACTCTAGTAATAACAATTATTTAAGGATATTTTTCCTTGGATAGAGGGTTTTTAAAAATAATTTGCTAATGCGTATGTGGTAAGCACTTTTAATTTGGCAACAGTGCATCCATCTTTCTATGATCAAAAACAACTTTAAAGGAGGAAAAAATCTTTTTTTTCCAGGGTTCTGAATCTAACAGCATCACAAATTATCACTAGGAAAACATTTCAAAGGTCTAAACTTGCACTTGTGGAAAAAGGAACACAGATAGAGGAAACAGATAAATACCCGTTGTATTAGTAGGCTTTGTTTTCTGAAATGATATATTGTTCTGGAGAAGCGGTTAGCAAACAAATTATTGTCTTTGTCCAACATAGCAGGTCTTTGGTTCTACAGAACAGATGGTGAGGTGAGGCAGATTAAAAGTTAACTCACAATAGGTCTGTATCACAGGAAAAGTGCCCTAAGTTTATCTATTGTTAAATAATATAATTTATCGTCTTTGAGGGCTAAGGAGCAATTTCTGTTTCTTTCCTACTTTTTGAACAAAGATTTATAACATAGATAATCCCCAATTTTAGATATTTGCTGCAGGTTATATTTGAAGGCATTTCCCAAAAGACTGATAACCTTTTTTTTCTTTAAACACAGTCAAACCAGTGAACTAATATGACGCCTGCTTCAAATAACTGTGTTTGCTGTCTCTGTGCATGGTACGTTTTCATTTAGTCTATGATCAGCTGACAGTATGCAAGTTTGCAGATACCAGTAATTGAATACAGATAACCTTGATTGTTGACCTATGCAGAGCCATGACTGTCTAGTTTCCATTGTTTCTGTTTTTGCTAGTTGACACAAAACTGATGTGGGCTGAATTTATATATTAGCCATCCATTATAGTGGGAATTGCTTATCATTATGGATGTATAGTGTGAGAAGTTTCTATTTATTTTACTTATTGAGGTGGCAAAAAAGGAACCCATCTGAGGCTTTTCAATATTAGAGTTAACCCACAAGAATCCAGAAAATTCCTGTAAGGATGAGGTCTGAAAACACTAATTTCTTAAAGCTGAGCACTCCACCTATGGAAGGAGAGGGGTGCTTCTGAGAAAAAAGTGGAGCTTATGGCTAGTGAGGAAGAGGGCCCAGTTAAGGCTACAGAACATAGTTTTGCTGATTATCAGCACTTCTCCTGCTGGGAATGGTCTGTCTTGGCCTACCCTCTCAAAAGAATCTCCAACTTTGGCCCTTTTTCAGGCCTGAATGAGCATAGAGAAGTTGAATCATTTGGTTGGATGGGGAACATCAAAATATTGGGGAGGGGGGAGGGGTAGAGAGTAAGGTGGCTATTTCATATGTTCTGGAGCTGTTGTATTTTGGCTGCTTTTTGTGGGGGGTCAGTGATTTTTATGTAGTGCTTATTGTGTAGGAGTGGGTTTCATCCAGGCAGGAGGACTGCAGTTTATAAGGTAGGAAGCAAGAGAAATGAGAGAGGCAGAGCTTTTGGGACTGGTTATGAAAGTTACAGTTCCACAGATGTGTGTTGTAAGAGTTAATATATCATCATCATGGATATAACTATTGAATTCCCTCTAACCATGGAACTGTGCCTGATTATTTTTTTTACATTGATTGTCTTGTGGTTGAAATGATTAATTTTATCTAGCAAAGAGTGCTTTGTAATATTGTCAGGAAACTGAATATTTAAAGTTGAGGTTTTCAAAGGATTTGAAGTATGTTTGGTATCCAATTCCTTTGCCTTGTAGTGGCACTAGTAACTCAACTCTCCTAGCCCCCTACAAAACTGATGAAGTGCATTTAAAGTCACAAAGTGCTTTGATAAATTGATAAAGTGCATTCAATTCCTTCAAACTGTACTCTCCCCTTCCCCCTCCTCTCTTCTCTTTACCCTTTGTCTTCCAAACTTCTATTCATCGGCATTTTCACAGACATCTGTTTACTCTAGCTTCTTTTCTACGTTGGAGATCTCAGAACACCAGCAGAGTCTCCCAATGCCTGAGGAAGGGTGTTTGTGTGCAAAGAGCTTTTTTCCAACTATTGAGTTGGAGCTCCTTTTAATCACCTTAAAAAGATTATGGTCAAATCCTGACCTCATTGAAGTCAATGGTAAAACTCTCCTTGACTTCAGTGGAATCAGGATTTCACTCTGGAGAGCTAGTAAGTAGGAACTGGAAGAAGATAAGCCAGCTATAAACAAAATTGTAAGGATTAGCAATCATAATGCTTCAGGATATAAACTGATCTCCAGATAAAGGCAGATGGCCTTCAGAATATAAAACTACCACAGAAGGTTTAGGCCATTTCAAACACAACAACTCTGGCAACACAATGCCTAAGTGCCGACACTCAGGGAACCACAACTGACTTCATACAGCCACTAAATATCTGTACCTGCATACATTTGTGGGTCATCTTTCCATAGTATATGAGCTCTTACCAATGTTAATAAATTTATCCTCATGTCACCTGTAGAGGTATTGTTATCCTTGGACTGTAAATAAGGCGTGGAGGCATGGACAGGCTAAGACCAATTCTGAAACCCAGTGTCATAGATGAAGTGTGTGGCAGGGCAGAAAACCATACCTAAGTCTCCCAAGGTTCAAACAAGCACACAAGTATCCACAGGGCCATTCTCCTTGAGTTCATATTTGAGAATAGAGACCAAATGGTCATGACAAGGCATTGATTATTTTGAGCAAACTCATCCCACTATGGAGACAGATAGACAAGAGACAGTAAGGGAAAGAATTGTGACCCAACATAACCAGGATCTACTCCTTTTTCCTGGAATTATTTGCCACATTTGCAACATGTGTATCTTGGATTGACCTCTTCAGTCACCTACAGACTCACTGATGACTTCCCTATTTACTAGAAAACTGTCATCCCCTTATCAAAAGCCTGCCAATGACAACTGGAGAATGGAGGCCGTAAAGTTTAAGCATGGTTTGTAAAACCGATTTGAAACAATTGCATAGATAAACTAAGATAAACTAAGAGGCAAGAGCTGTTCTCCAGACATATTAAAACAATCCGACTTTTGTGCTCAAGCCATTGTTGTCACAATGCAAGTTCTGCGAACACCCTATTGTTTTGAGAAGTTGATTAATTGGTCCTAAAAATTAATTATGCACAGTGCTAAATCTAGTTTCAGGCTTTGTGGACCTTTTACTTTCAGGCTTTCAGATACAGGAATGGTTATTTATTTGAAGTAAATCAAATCATGCTACCTCTGTCAAGAGTACTCAGGACAGATGGAATGTTATATCCCCTGACCCATCTTGAAACGCTCCAGTCTGCAAATTCCACATGGCTGGAACTTCAGAAGGGGATTTCTTAATTATGGGAGGGGCCTAGTCTGTGCGTTCCCTATGGGGAAATTCACACTATTAGCAAATGGCTTTCCCCTCTGACGTTATTGCAGATTAAAGCAGAGCTAACAGTTCTTTTACAGATCCTACCTATATCAGAGGACACTAGTGTGCATGAACAAACCAGTTCTGACATAGCTGTCTTGATCAAGGAGATGCCTGCTTCTTGGAGAGAATGAAAGAGTTACCCCTTCTCCATGGATGAAGCCAGATTTCTTCGTAGATTTTGAGGAAGCTGAATGGTCAGGGTCCTCTAAATTGTTCCCAACTCTTCTTCTATTCAAAAGAGAGAGAAGAAACATTGTTAAGTTCCTAACGAGATTTTCCCTGGGGACAAATAATGAAGCCAATAGTGCTTTACAATTAGTTCTATATCCAGTTTGTACAGTCATGTAAACAGAGTTGCCATATGAACAATTAATTTAACTATGGAATAATCATAAGCCATTATAAAGTTGTATGAGGACAGCATATTTTCATATGATGTTGAGTAGACCTTGAACAAATAACTTATTAAAGCACTGACATACATAAGGCTGACATAAAATAACACAGTCCAAATTACATGTCTCTATATCCAATTGAATCTGAATATTTTAAAGATTACTATATAGTCATTATCCAGGTCTTGCTAATACAGCACATGTACTAGGAATAGTGGAGGATCCATACAACTAAGTGAAATGAAAATGGCTAATAGAAACCCTGAATAACTTGTATGATACAAAGGAGTATATGGAAAAATTCATACTGCTGTTTAGTATTTTTGTAAATCTCTACTTTTAATCCTATTATTGGTGACAAAAACAGAAGCTCGGGGAAGCAAAATTACATGAGGAAGATGTCTTTCACATCACAATCTAACTGTTCTTTGGTAAAATCATTGCTGATTCAATCAAGTTAAACTGGGTAGGATTCATTGAATCATAGAGAAGTAGGCCTGGAAGGGACCTCTAGAGGTCACCTAGTCCAATCCCCTCCCTGGGGCAGGATCATCCTTATCTAAACCATTCTATACAAATCCATTGTCTAACCTCCTAGCAAAAACTAGTCAATACTCTATGCAACACAAGAAAAAACACCCTAACCTGCCACAGGTAAAGCAGAGGGACTAAGGCAGTCAATATCCTACTGCTGTAGGGTCTATTAATATATATTCAAGAAACCCTAGGGAGAAGGCCATGCTTCAGAGGAAGGCACTCCCCCTCTCCAGTCAATACCAATCTGACTATGGGGTAAAATCCAGGGGGGAGGAAATTCCCTCCTAGACCCATGTGGCAACCAGCAAAGCCCAGAAGCATGGAAAATACCCATAGTAGAACATAGGCATAGTTATACTTAGATCATCCCTGACTAACCCCTTCTTGAATACCTCCAGTAACAGATAGTTCACAGCTTCCCTAGGCAGTCAATTACTCTGTTCAGTGGCGTACGATGGGGTGCCGGCCTGGGGGGTTGCCAGCTGGGGTCTCTGGTGGGTATTCGGTCCCCCAGGGACACTTCTGGTTTTGCCTCCCCACTTTCCCCCCACTCAGCGATCATGTTCTCTACTAAGCACCTTTTCTGCAAGCTGAATCTACATAGCTCCTTTATCTTCTCCTAGTATGACCTGCCTTGCAAGCCCTTTATAATTTTTTTTACTAGCCTCTGGACCCCCTCTAACTTCTCCATACCCTTTTAAAAAAGTGGAGTCCAAAACAGCACAGTACTTTAGATCAGTGGTTCTCAACCTTTTTTACCAGGACCCATTTGTTAAACGTCAATGGCCAGTCCTGACCCAGTACCCCTCAGTCCCGACCCACTGCCCTCCACCCTCAGACCCCAACCCTCTAGTGTGTGAAGCAGGGTGGTGTGTGTGGGGCATGGGGGGCCCTAAGCAGCTCCTTGCAAGCTGAAACTCTGCCAGCCTGCAAGGGAAAAGCCAGTTTCCCATGCTTTTCTCCTTTAAAGGAGACTCCATTTTTAAAGTTTGTTCATGACCCTTTCATATATTCTTGTGACCCAGTTTTGGGTTGCAACCCACATGTTGAGAAACACTGCTCTAGATGAGGTCTAATTAGTGCCAAGTAGAGATGCATCTCCCATATCTTGCACCTATTGCTTCTATTGATGCATCCCACATTCACCTTTTGTGCAGCTGCATCACACCACAGATTCATATCGAGTCTGTGATCTACAAAGATCCCCAGAGCCTTCTCCATAGCACTGCTGTCCAGTCGAGTGTCACCCATTTTGTATAGTATTTTTGATTATTCTTCCTGAGATGTAGCACCTTGCATTCCTAGGGTTCTAGTAAATGTCCATTGCCTACCTTTCTGTAACATGTTTTCTTGGCAAATTCATTAAATAACCCAGGAAACCATTTTTAAACACTGCTTTTGATGCCACCTAGTTGGCCAACATACCTGGCCTAACCATTGTAGTTTGAACTGCATAGCTGAGGTCACTTGTGAACATGGAAAACAAGGAAACTAAGAGAATGTAGTACATAATTCAGATGTTGTGTGTATATTCCTAATATATATAAGGATGAGTGATGCACAAGCACCAAACACTTAAATGAATATATTTTTTTGCTGCCAGCTGGTACCCTCCCCTCACTTTCATAGATTTCATAGACATTAGGGCTGGAAGGGACCTCGGGAGATCATCGAGTCCAGCCCCCTGCCCAAAGGGCAGGAAGTCAGCTGGGGTCATAGTATCCCAGCAAGAGAAGCATCCAATTTACTTAAAGAGTGATGAGTGTTAGATAAATGTGATTTCTTAATAGGAAATTCTGTTTGGGCACAAGACCTCAAAATATCTCAATAAATATCTCTTAGAGGGTTTATTTTCTCTTTCTAAGAGATATTTATTTATCTGAAGTAAATCAAGTCACACTACCAAACAATCATTAGAAAACCGTTAATAGGTTAATCATTATAGTTGAGGTAGTGTCACAAGTTGGTTGCTTTCAGTAGCTATGCCAACATCTTTTGTTAAGTTGCAAGTTTGAAATGTTGTTCATTACTTTCCCACAAGGAGTGAAATGTTTTCATTTCAGTCCCTAGTGCATTTCTTGGATCAAACAGAAATGCTGCTGCTTCCATGAACCTTCCCTGAACTCCAATAATCAACCTCTTGGCTGCTTTGACTGTGACCTGGCTACTGCTGCACCAAACACAACCACTTGTCCTGCAGAGTTTTATATTTTATGATAAGGAAACTATAACAAAGGCCTTTTTTGATCTCAGGAAAGGGCA